>NC_041228.1:2786790-2799850 GCF_002837175.3 Physeter macrocephalus | reverse complement strand
CTGTGCCCCGCAACGGGAGAGGCCACAACAGTGAGAGGCCCGCGTACCGCAAAAAAAAAAAAAAAAAAAAAAAAAAAACCATACAGGGGCTTCCTTGGTAGCGCAGTGGTTAAGAATCCACCTGCCGGACTTCCCAGGTGGCGCAGTGGTTGAGAGTCCGCCTGCCGATGCAGGAGACATGGGTTCGTGCCCCCGTCCGGGAGAATCCCACATGCCCCAGAGTGGCTGGGCCCGTGAGCCATGGCCGCTGAGCCTGCGCGTCCGGAGCCACAACAGTGAGAGGCCCGTGTACCGCAGAAAAAAAAAAAAAAAAAAAAAAAGAATCCACCTGCCAATGCAGGGGACACGGGTTCAAGCCCTGGTCCGGGAAGATCCCACATGCCGTGGAGCAGCTAAGCCCCTGCGCCACAACTACCGAGCCTGCGTGCCTGGAGCCCGTGCTCCGCAACAAAAGCCACCGCAGTGAAAAGCCCGCGCACCGCAACTAGAGAAAGCCCGCGTGCAGCAACGAAGACCCAACGCAGCCAAAAAATAATTAATTAATTAAAAATAATAATAATAAAATAAAAAGCATACATACATTGATTTCGTAATGAAAAATAATAAATCATTTTTAAAGAGACCAGTTCTGTGTCATTAAAGAGCTTGTTACTTTTGGAAAAACTTTTTTGGGTTAACTTTTTTATATGTAATTTCAAACACAGAAAAACGGCACGAATTGTAACAAGAACTCATACACCCTTTATCCATGTTCACCAATTACTTACATTTTTGCCTCATTGGTTTTATCATTCTCTAGGTAAATAGTTCCCAATTGTGCACTTCGTAGCTATTTTTCCCCTGTCCAGGATTACAGGTTGCAGTTGTCATGTGTTTTTTAGTTTTCTTTTATCTGGAACAGTTTCTCAGTCTTTGTCTTTCATGACTTTAATATGTAGGAAGAATACAGTTCAGTTATTTTGTAGAACGTTCCTCATTCTGAGTTTGTCTAATGCTTTCTCATGATTAGATTCAGGTTATGTGTTTTTTGCAAACAGACCACAGAAGTGATGTGAGTCCTTAGTGTACCATCTCAGGAGGCACATGAGGTTGGTTTGTCTGGTTTGTGATGTTAACTTTGATCCCTTGGTTAATGCGCAGTCTGCCAAGTTTCTCCACTATAAAGTTACTATTTTTTTCCCATTGTAATTAATAAGTAACTTGTGGATCTTTTGAAGATACTTTGAAATTGCATAAATAACCTATTCTTCATCAGACTTTCACCAGTGAATTTAACATCCACAGATATCTCAAGAATTATTACCTAACAGCCTAGTCATGATTGTAACTTACTATTTACTACATTTCAAACAATGCACATGCGAGAGGTTTCCTGTTTCATGGAGTATAATCAGAAGCACTAGGTTAATTTGCCATCCAGATTATTCTTTTCCCTGCCAGCATCTACCTCAGTGCCTGCCATATATTAGCAATAAATTTTTAGAATTAACAAAGGAAAAACATCCCCAAACACACACACACATACACAAACACCCCAAAAAACAAAGACTGAAAAATTATGAGTTCTCACCAATGCATTGTGGCCGCTTGTAGAACCAGAAACTTGTAAATATAAGTTATAGTATATCCAATTTATTAAAATTGTATCTTACATTTCAAATTTAAGTTTAAGTGGGAAAAAAAATTCAAAAAGGGAAAGAAAAATCCTGAGAAGGGTAACATATGGGTAGCTGCAATCCCATGTGTGACCACCAGATGCCGGAACAAGCTAAGTAGCTACTATGGGACAACAGACATCCGTGTTTGGTCTGAATTAGGATGGCCTCAACAATTCTCAGCAAGACCTGGGATTTTGTCACTTTGTCAGGTGAGCCTGGGTCAGTCAGTTCTGGGCAAATTCAGAGTAGACTGATGTTAGAAAGGAATTCACAAAAGAGATTTAGCTAAATAGGCAGTGACTTAATTCTTGAGAATTCAATTTATGTATATGACACAACATTATATGCCGTATATGTTACATATAAAGTAATAAATAATAATCCAATTGGAAATATATGTTATATATTACATATCAAGTTATTACAATTCAAGTTATGTTATTCTTTATGACTTTTGTGTGTCAAATATTACAGCATTAAAGCTAATTTTTAAAAGGAAAGACAGAGTAAATCTCTTCTATCTGCCAACTCGATACAGGATTTATCTGAATTATTCAAATAACATAGATCAAATTATTCAAATGACATTGATTAAGTGGAAGGGTTTTTTTTAAACCTCAATTATCCATACTTTTGCCATTTCTGTCCTTCTTTCTCTCAAGCAGAGAAAGAGGATTCAGATCACCTGAAGAAACAAAGTATCAAGAGAATGGTGGTTACTAGGGACTGGCAGGTAGGAGAAAAGGGGAGATTTGGCCAGGGTATAAACTTGCAGATAGAAAATGAATAACTGGGGACCTAGTGCACAGCATTGTGATTATAGTTAACAATACTGTATCATATAGTTCAAAGTTCCTAAGAGACTAGATCTTAAATGTACTCACCACCAAAAAGAAATGAAATTGTGTGAAATGATGAAGGTGTTATCTAACACTGAAGAGGTTATCATATTTTGACAGAGAAATGTATCTAATCAACTGGCTGTACACCTTAAACTTATACATGTTATATGTCAATTATATCTCCAAAAAAAAGAGGATTTGGGTCAAACTGAATCAATGGTAATGGGACAAATCTAAATCATGCACCACCTGATAGGATGCAATCAATGGAACGAAGTACCACTTCTGTGATATTCCTGCCAAGGATGCATGACCTGGATTTAACTGTGAAGAAACAAGAGAGAAACCAAAATCAGGGACATGCTACAACGTAACTGGCCTGCAATCTTCAAAAGCACATGTCCAGTTCATGCAAGTCACAGAAAGACTGTGGAACTGTTCCAGATTAAAGAATATTGATGAGACAGGACAACTAAAGGTCATGCGTGACTCTGGACTTGATCATTTTGCTTAAAAAAAAAAAAAAATTGGAACAGCTGTGAAAGCTGAATGGAGCCTGAGAATCAGGTGGTAATAATGTACCGATGTTAATTTCCCACTTTGGATGGCTGCCTTGTGGGGCTACAAGGGAAGGTCCTTGTTTGTGGAAAATACACACCCAGCTAGGGGTGTTGGGGCAGCCACTTACGCTAAAGCAGTTAAGGAAGATAAAGTATTTGTACTGTACTTGAAAATTAAGTTTGCAGTTGTTTAAAAATCATCAAAAAGAGAATTCCAAAAGAAGTCAAAGCAGTTAAAAACACACCACGATTTCCTGGCCTGACTCAAAGGTACTGAATGAGAACACTGGAGGTGTGGCCTTGAAATGTGTTTGTGAAAACACAGCCAGGTTTGGAAAGCAGCTACTCCCGTGGCCCAGGAAGAACAGCCTGTATGTGCAGACCAATTTCCTTTCATCCGTTCATCCAGACAGTCACTGGGGCAGCTCATAAAAAAACTGTTCCATACAAGTTGACTGGTTACAATCAGCCTCCACCCATCTCTGACCTGTTTGTTTTCCATTCCTGACATTAAACTGGAGACTCTCTCCCGTTTTTTTTTTTTTGTCTTTTGGTTGTCTTTTTAAAATTTATTTTTGACTGCATCGGGTCTTTGTTGCTGCATGCGGGCTCTCTCTAGTTGCAGCGAGCGGCGATGGCGGGGGGTGGGGGAGATACTCTTCGTTGCAGTGAGCGGGCCTCCCACTGCAGAGCACAGGCCCCAGGCGCGCAGGCTTCAGCAGTTGCGGCACACAGGCTCAGCAGCTGTGGCTCGTGGGCTCTAGAGCACAAGCTCAGCAATTGTGGCGCACGGGCCCAGCCACTCCACGGCATGTGGGATCTTCCCACACCAGGGTCCAAACCCATGTCCCCCACGTTGGCAGGCGGATTCTCAACCACTGTGCCACCAGGGAAGCCCCATTTTGTTTTTTTATTAAGTAAGTAATTTATTTATTTTTAGCTTGGTTGGGTCTTTGTTGCTGCATACAGGCTTTCTCTAGTTGCGGCGAGCGGGGGCTACTCTTCGTTGCAGTGCGCGGTCTTCTCATTGCGGTGGCTTTTCTTGTTGTGGAGCACGGGCTATTGGCGCGGGCTTCAGTAGTTGTGGCACACAGGCTCAGTAGTTGTGGCACACGGGCTTATTTGCTCCGCGGCATGTGGGATCTTCCCGGACCAGGGCTTGAACCCGCGTCCCCTGCATTGTTAGGCGGATTCTTAACCACCGCGCCACCAGGGAAGTCCCTCTCTCCCATTAAAAAAAAGGACTACCTTTAACAAGAAAACTAAGAACTTCTTGAAAAGTGTTCATTTCAGTGCACTTCCCAAATCAGCTCTGGGGCACCTGGCCTCCATTTGGTTTCTGTCAGAAAAGCAGGACTTCTGGGAGCCTCAGCCTGGTCCAGGGCCACACTCTCAGTATTTTATGGTCCCCTTTGCTCTGACTATTAAGACACAGCCCCAGGTTACAGAAGCTGTGGTCCGTGGTGGGGGCCCTGAAGGGGGCCTCCTCTCCCCCCTCATGACCCACAGGTAACCTGATGGAGCTCTCCTCTGCTCAGCACAAGGACCGCTGCCTGTTTTCTTTTCTGCCTGGATCCAACACTGCTCCAGCTTCCCCTAGACTTTATGCACCCACACAACCCCCAAAAGACACTTTGGGAAGTCCTGGGAAGGCCACCTTCAATAGGACCATACAGAGGCTTCAAAAATTGCTTCCTATGGTTGCATGCAACTCTGAACATACTAAAAGCCAATGCATTGTGCTCTTCAAATGGGTGAAATGTGTGCCATGTGACTTATAGCTCAATAAAGTTGTTTAAAAAAATTGCTCCCTGCCTGCCAGTCCAGCCTCACCCTCTGCGATCCCACCCTCATGCCGTGGTTCAGCCTGGCTGCACTGCTACCGTTTTCTGAACATCATTCTTCCCGTGCCTCTGAGTTTTGCAGATACTCTGCTCTTTCTCTCCCCTACCATGCCCATCTGGCAAATTTCTACTCGCTCTTCGAATCTTAATTTCAGTCCTTCATCTTCTGCGAAGCCACCCTGACTCCCCAAGCAGAGGAAGTTCCTTTGTCCTCGGGGCTTCCTCAACGCCCTCTGCATCTCTCTGTCCTGAGACTTTCTACCCCATTCTCGTATCTGACCCACTCACGGTTCTATGAGTTTCAACTCCAACACAGGGACGAGGACGGGGTAAGGACTTCAATGGAAGGCTGTTATATGAGTAAAAAGAGAAATGATAATGGAATATGGGCTGCAGCCCAGGAAAGCAAGCTTGGATCAGAACCCTGGGCTGGCAAGGATACCATAACGGGGCTTCCCTGGTAGCGCAGTGGTTAAGAATCCACCTGCCAATGCAGGGGACACAGGTTCGAGCCCTGGTCCAGGAAGATCCCACATGCCGCAGAGCAACTAAGCCCGTGTGCCACAACTACTGAGCCTGCGCTCTGGAACCTGAGAGCCACAACTACTGAAGCCCGCACACCTAGAGCCCGTGCTCCGCAACAAGAGAAGCCACCGCAACGAGAAGCCCGCTCGCCGCAACTAGAGAAAGCCCGCACGCAGCAACGAAGACCCAACTCAGCCAAAAATAAATAAATAAATATTTTTAAAAAAGGATAACGTAACGATCCCAGGGGTCTCAAGGGAATAAGTAGCATGCTACAAAGGAGGCAGTCTTTAATGTAAAGCTCACCTCCTTTATTGCATAGTCCTAATAATAGCTACCATTTATTGAGCACTTAAAATATGACAGACACTATTCTAGGAACTATACGTACTGTCTCATTGCTTTAAGGAACTCATTTTCCCCACCGAAAGTCCCAATGTCCACACATAGTCCTTCCTAAAACTGATCCACCTTAGACTCCATATGCAGTGAAGCACAGAATCTCCTTTCCCACCTAAGGGAGAGTCTGTGAGAGCCAAGAGAGAAACTGCAGAAAATATCAAAAGTGGAGATATTAATTTCACCACACAACAAATTTCATGGCAAAGCCCCATGCCTTAACTATGTATCTACCTTAAAATTATGTAAAAGTATAATTTTGAAAAGGTGAAAAACAAATGTAGGAAGAAGAACAGCGGTTCATTCATAATTGTCATAAAGAGGAAATAACCCTTTTTCCATCAGCAGAGAGATGGGAATACCAGAGAGCACTGAACAGGGACCCACGCTGACACTCTCCTAGATGTGCTGGTAAAGGAAAGTCTGGCACAGAAGAGTAAGTGGCTTCATCTCTATGAGGCTCTAGAAAAGGCAAATCTAATCAAGTGTAGCCTGGGTCCCAGACGGGAGCTGACTCGGAAGGGGCACCGAGACTCTTTGGGTTGGTGGTCGACGGCGGTTGGGTTGATACTCTGACTGTGGCAGTGGTTTCACAGGTATATACACTTAGCAAACCTCACTGAATTCTACTTCTAAAATGGACAGTTAGTGTATGCAATAATGTATTCAATAAAATTGATAACAAATATATAAAATGAACCCATATTAAACTTAACTCCTTAATTAAGGAAACAGCAGGCTAATAAAGCTGTTTCCAAAAAAAAAAAAAAAAAAAAAGCTATGAGAGAGAGAAGGAAATATATTATTCCCTGAAAGAAATAATATAAGAATAAGACTGTAAAATGAATACAAAATAAAGCTGAGTCTTGGAATGTAATCTTCTCATTTGCATCTCTCTAGGATAATATTCATTTGCTTTGCTATAGCTCAAGAATCTTGCATTATAATCAGTTTTCTAGAATATAATGCCTACCCTTACAACTTTATAAAAGCCCCAGATTACACCACCAGACTAACCCTGCAAAACACTCAGCAGGACACAGTAATCTCTCTGCCTCATGTCTAAAATTTGGACAATTTTTCCTTACAATTAGAATCCTCGACATGTGTAAAAAGCATGTTGGGAAAAAACAATCTTCTATGAAGCTCCTCCTCCATTTTTACTGTTCTCAGCAATGAGAAAGGATTTGTGAGTATTTTCACTTTCCTGCAGCTCAGTCTGTAACTCAGTTGCATATTTTATATGATTTCAATGAGGGAGGAAGAGAACAAAAGTTTCCTTTTGAAAAAAAAAAAGATTTGCTTTTGACAAATCAATGTTACATTTGGACATACATACTTTTACCTTACAATAAGTTTCAAGACCATTATTCAGACTCATAAGATGATTATTTTCATTAACATTTCCCAAAATATCATTGGCTATTGTAAATGTATACTAATTTTTTTACCTTGGCAAAGGTGAACTGGAATTAACAATACTTCCATTTTCCCAGCCTCTTCTGAGCATGTTGGGTTAAACGAGGTGCCTCTAAGCAAAAGAGTAACACGTAAATTTAAGCATCATGTGCTAATTCTTGGTATTACTGCCCTGAATTTTGAACTTTTAGCGTACTGCCCAGAAATTAAGAACATGAATGATTCTAACAACTTGGAAACAAATCATTTTGCAAATTAACTGTTTCAGTTACTTTCTTTCAGCAAAATCAAAGGAAGACCTGCTGAGTTGTTAGTTGAAAATCACTCAAAATGATTTTTGATCTTATATCGCCATCTGATTTTTGTTATAAAAGTTTGGAGAATTGAGAGACACTGCTATAACATAATTTTCTCTATTCCCATCTACATTAATGTGAACAAGAGTCTCAGTACTTACACACAAAAGCTAAAACTCGGGATCCGTCTGGTGCATAATCTCTCCCATTCAAGCAAACAATAAATGTCAATATTTGTAGGTCCATAAAATAACTTAAAAATATTTATTTCAATAAGAGATATATTTCCAATAAAATTTACCTTTATATTAATTTAATAATTATCAAAATAGATAATATATTTATGATGTTTTAGTCAATTGTGTGGCTCAGAGACTTGTGGCCACTGGGAAGGCCCGGTCTCCCAAGGGAGGCTGTCTACCCTCAAAGCAGCCCCCACGTCAGGCTGCAAGGGTGGTCACCCCTGCCGTAAGGCAGGCCACGCTGCTGCTTTGTGGTCTGCCAGGGTTTGTGCAGGAGGGCTGGAGCTCCAGGGACCAGACGCCTCGAGCATTTCTCCTGGCTGGAGAGTCTAACTAGGGCCAAACTCCCAGCCCCTCCATCGCCAGGCTGATGCAGTTTTTTTAAAAAACACCGGCTTTCTGCAGAACTTTGCTGCATTATCAGATTTGGATGCCAGCCGCTGAGAGCTCTCCTAAGTACCACTCCTTCTTCCAACTGAGGTTGGGGGTGTCAGCCCTGGGAACAGCGTGTACTGGAAATAAATTGCCTTTTAGAGGGACATGTCTGAGCCAGAGCAGTCAGGAAAAAGTGGGTCAGCATTTGTTGTTGTTTTTTTTTTTCTTTTTAAACAAGTACACTCATATCCAGAGCTTTATTTTGGGCACAAAGACAAGTGAACTCGGCCTTTGCAGGGCTCTACCGTCCTGCCTGCCTTCCAGCTGGAGACCACGGAAAGTGATCCTGCACGTTGATTCAGGAGAACAGGGCTGGGGGCCCCACGCTTGTGGATCACCTCAAGGCCAAGATGAGAACCAACACTCACTCCAGTGGATAGGGAGTTTGAGGAGAGTATCATTTCCCATTGCTGTCATAACGAATTACTACAAGTTTACAGGCTTAACACAAAGTTATTAGCTCACAGTTCACAGTAGTTGGAAGTCCAGTCCGTTTTCCCAGCTCATCTGAGTTGCTGGCAGAATTCAGTTCCTTGCGGTCGTAGGACTGAGGCCCCCATTTCCTTGCGGGCTGTCGGCAGGGACGGAAGTCCGGCTTCCAGAGGCTCCTTCCTCCATTGGCAAAGCCAGCAATGCCTGCTTGAGGCCCTCTCTTGTGAGTCTCTCCTGCCTCTTCTTCTGTCCTCCAGGTTCTCTGACAGACTGTCTTCCTCTTCCTCTTCTACGGGCTCAGTGTGATTATAATTGGCCCAGCCAGATAATCCTGGATAATCCCTGCAACTCATGGCCTGTAACTTTATCATGGCTGCAAAGTCCCTTTTGTCGTGTAAAGTGGCGTATTCACAGGCAAATGTGAATGGGGACCATTGTTCGGCCCGGCCCACCGCAGGAAGAAGCAGACTCAGTGACCGGATGACAGCCACCATCAGGGAGCTTGTTTGGACTGTCCCGGTTTTCTACTGACCCCTGCCCTGCCCTGTGCGCACACATTACCTCCAGGAGGCTGTGCTCGGAGGTCGGAAGCAGCGTGCCCAGGGTCCCAGAGCTGGTTAGAGGCAGAGCCCGGGGCTGTCTGGTTTCAAGGACCAGAGGGGTCATGTCAGCCTACAGTTAGACAGTGAGGCCAACACAACCTACCCCAGAGCCTGCCGTGGGCTGGGGTGTACGACTGGCCAACAACCTGTCCGTGTCACTGTCCCCGCTGCCTGATGGCCAGCTCCCGCTCAGGCTCCGAATGTTCCAGGTAGGTCCTGACCTAGAACCAGGACACTTCAGGTGGGGACAGCAGGGGTTCTGGAGCCTCCACCAGCCTCCAGTGCTGGCTCTGCCACCTACCTGCTGGGTGACTTCTACTCTCCATACGACAGAGCTGATGACACCACCGCCTCATAGAGCTGTCAGGAGGGCAAACGAGGGAAAGCAGAGCCTGGCAAGTAGTGGCGACTACGTACGGGTTAGCTGTTACTGTTATTTTTTCAGAGCTCAGAGTCAGCAAGAGCTGTGCCTGAGTCCCAGCTTGCGCGCTAGCACGTGTGACTCGGGCACGTGACCCCAGCTGTCTCAGCCTCCCTGCCTCACGTGCAAAATAGAGACAGTACCGCTGACCTCAGGGGCCTGGTGGAGATTTCATGCCTCAGGGCCTGAACAGGAGGGGCTCCTGCCACTGCCCAAACTTCTTCTCCCCACCTGCTCACAAGGCTGATTTTATCTCATCACGTGCACTTTGACTAAGTCTCTCTCACCTCTGTGATCAACACAATAAGCACTTCCTGGGGATCCACTAAGTGCTGGGGCCTGTGTTGGGCTCTGCAAGGAGGCCTAAGTAATCAGGCCCAGGCCTTGCCGCCCGGGAAGGGGGCAGAAGGACATTCAGCCACCTCTGACCCCTGGGGCTTAACAGAGGCTCACAGAGGGTGCAGAAAGGCCAACCAAGGAGGCAGTGCTGGCCCTTGGTGCGGGAGGAGTGTGGGCGGGGGAAGGGCAACAGAGGAGAAGACACAGCAGCATTAAACCAAGGAGAACGTGTTACTTCCTCCCAGCCACTGGGAGTGAGACTTGCTCTTCCGGTAGGAGAGACCCCCTGATGGTGTATGGGGTGCTCAGGGCTTTCTGGAGGGATGCTCTCTGCTACAAAGAACAGAAAAGCCTAGGACCTGGCTTTCACGGTCAGGACCTCCACTACATCACATTACAGAAGCCGGGTGCAGGCCAGGTATTTCAGGGGCCTCCCGTCTTGGTGCTTGGCTTCTCTTTGTGTGACCAGTGTCCCTCATGGCTGCAAGATTGGTCGCAGCAGCTCCAGGCCTCACACCCTTATGTTTCAAACCCAGAGACAGGAAAAAGGGATTGTTCTGTCTCAGACCTCTTTTTTTTAAATGGAGATATGATTCGCATAAATACAATTGTACCATTTTAAAGTGTACAGTTCAGTAGCGCTTAGTATATAACCGTTTCTAAATGTACAACTCAGTGGCACTAAGTATATTCACACTGTTGTGCAACCGTCACCAACATCCATATCCAGAACTCTTTGCATCTTGCAATACTGAAATTCCATACTCATTCAACAATAACTGCCCATTCCTCCTCGCCCTTAGCCCCTGGCAAACACCACTACTTGTGTCTATGATCTTGATGACAGGCACACCTTTTTTTTTTTTTTGTGCTTCTCTTTATTACGCTTTGCAGATGTTGCATTTTTTACAAATTGAAGGTTTGGGTCAACCCTGCATAGAGCAAGTCTATTGGCACCATTTTTCCAACAGCATTTGCTTACTTTGTATCTTTGTGTCCCATTTTGGTAATTCTCGAAATATTTCAAACTTTTTCATTACTATATACGTTATGGTGATCTGTGATCAGTGATCTTTGGTGTTACTATCGTAATTGTTTTGGGGCACCACGAACCGCTCGCATATAAGATGGTAAACTTAGTCGGTTGTTGAAATGACAACAAAGAATTTAGACTAGGACATAAACTCAGTTGATAAAGCAGTGGCAGAGTTTGAGAGGACTGACTCCAATTTTGAAAGAAGTTCTGTGGGTAAAAAGCTATCAAGCAGCACTGCCTGCTACGGAGAAATCGTTTGTGAAAGAGTCAGTCAATGCGGTGAACTTCTTTGTTGTCTTATTTTAAGAAATCGTCATGGCCACCCCAGCCTTCAGCAACCACCACCACGATCAGTCAGCAGCCGTCAACACCCAAGCAAGACCCTCCTCCAGCAAAAAAGATTATGACTTGCTGAAGGCTCGGATAATAGCACTTTTGGCAATAAAGCACTTCTAAATTAAGATATAGACCTTTTTTTTTACATAATGCTATTGCACACTCAATAGACTTTTATGGTACAGTGTAAACATAGCGTTTACGTGCACTGGGAAACCAAAAAGTTTGTGTGACTCGCTTTGTTGCCATATTTGCTTGATTGCAGTGGTACAACTGAACCCACAGCATCTCTGTGGTCTGCCTCTAAGTTCTCCTTCGGCCTTTAAAGACCCTGGTGATTACACTGGGCACATGGATAATATAGGATAATCTCCCTACATTAGTGTCAGTTGATGGGCAACCCTAATTGAATCTGCAACTTTCATTGCCCTTTGCCACACAACCTCACATATTCACAGGTTCCTGGGATTAGGCTGCAGCCCTTCGAAGCCTGGGTCTGGGAGGATTTATGCTCTTATTTTATCACTCCTGAAATAAACCTACTTTAGTCGATATCTTCTATATAGATTCAGGAGAGAACACTCAAAAAAGTGTTATTTCCACAGAAAATTCATAGCTGAGCCTGGGCCCTGTGTTCTTCTGTCTCAGTGTTGAGGGTTTTTTTCGGCAAAAAAAGATGCAGAAAGAACAAGAAGACCCACCTAGTAGAAAGAACCCAGTCTTCGGAGTCAGCGAGCCCTGAATTTTTTAATAGGTTTTCTCATTAAAAGGCACAGAGTTCATTTCATAAAATGGGAGAAGATGGTTTCTGAAAGCAGGCCTGCTTGGATCAATTTAGTAATTCAAAGAAGGATGTTCTCAGGCACTGTGGCCCTGGCATTTTTCATTTGATTGTTGATTGAAAGAAAGAAGAAGAAAGGCTTATTTTTCTGATTTCTACTTGGGGCCCTTGAAATAAACACGCTCTGGATGAGCCTTAAATTCCTTTCCCCTGGGACACTGTGAATCTTAAGTGAATCACTCCCATTCTCTGAGTATTTACTAAGTACCTACCATGTGCGAGGCCCGGCACTGGGGAAACAAATGAGCAAGAAATGGTCCCTGTCTTCCAGAACTCAAGGGTGGCCTTGCATTTGTTAAATGCGTCAGGAAAGAAACGGGGATGAGATTTTTTCAGGACATTTTTCCTTCCCTTAAACATGGGTATGACTTAGACCATGCTTATCTCCCTTCAGACTGAAAATACCCAGGGCGCCCTCCTGGGAGGGATTACAAGTGTTTTCTGTCAAATGTGACTCTTGGGCCAGGACAGCCAGGGGAGCCTGCTGAGAAGGGTGGATAAGAATGAAATACACCCAACAGCAAGGGCTGACATTTAAGCCATATTTTTAAATCTTAAAATGTATTGCGGGAAATATAAAAATTAGAGAAAGAAAAATATTCCATAATTGCACTTCTATAACACAACCACTGCTAGCAATTAAATGTATTTCCTTCTACTAGTCTAAGGAAGAGATCAACCATTAAAAGGAGCAAGAGAGGGCTTCCCCGGTGGCGCAGTGGTTGAGAGTCCGCCTGCCGATGCAGGGGACGCGGGTTCGTGCCCCGGTCCGGGAAGATCCCACATGCCGCGGAGCGGCTGGGCCCGTGAGCCATGGCGGCTGAGCCCGCGCG
>NC_041228.1:2782558-2785666 GCF_002837175.3 Physeter macrocephalus | reverse complement strand
TGCAGGGAACACGGGTCCGTGCCCCGGTCCGGGAAGACCCCACGTGCCGCGGAGCGGCTGGGCCCGTGAGCCGTGGCCGCTGAGCCTGCACACCCGGAGCCTATGCTCCGCAACGGGAGAGGCCACAACAGTGAGAGGCCCGAGTACCCCAAAAAAAAAAAAAAAAAAAAAAGGAGCAAGAGAAATACTCTAATATTAAGCGAAAAGGCAGGATGCTGAATTGGGCAAAGAGCAAGAAGGCAACACATGAAATATATCTGCAAGTGGTAAATGCTTGGGAGGGAATTTACACACGTTAAAATCATAGGGCTGGGATAGTGGAGGAATATGGAAAATTATTCTAAATTCCCAGACTTTCGCAGTAGAGGTGTGGGCCTTACAGCTGCAGTTCAGATGAGACAAGGGAGTGTTCTGGGGGCCAAGTTTCACAGAGTAAAGCTTGTGAGTGAGTCAAAAAAAGATGCAGAAAGAACAAGACGACTCACCTAGTAGAAAGAATCCAGTCTTCGGAGTCATCGAACCCTGAATTTGAAACTTAACTCCGCCTCTTCTGTGTTACGTGACTCCAGGCAAGCCGTAGGGCTGCTCTGAGCCTTTGTGTCACCATCTAGAAAGTAGGGCTAAGACAGCTGGCGTACAAATTGAAGGTTTGGGTCAACCCTGCATAGAGCAAGTCTATTGGCACCATTTTTCCAACAGCATTTGCTTACTTTGTATCTTTGTGTCCCATTTTGGTAATTCTCGAAATATTTCAAACTTTTTCATTACTATATACGTTATGGTGATCTGTGATCAGTGATCTTTGGTGTTACTATCGTAATTGTTTTGGGGCACCACGAACCGCTCGCATATAAGATGGTAAACTTAGTCGGTTGTTGAAATGACAACAAAGAATTTAGACTAGGACATAAACTCAGTTGATAAAGCAGTGGCAGAGTTTGAGAGGACTGACTCCAATTTTGAAAGAAGTTCTGTGGGTAAAAAGCTATCAAGCAGCACTGCCTGCTACGGAGAAAGGATCGTTGTTCTGGAGGTGACACCGTGGTAGGTGGCACATCAACTAAGCACGAGTAAGTGCTGGGCACCTGGGGGATGGGGGTGGTTACACAACTGTCTCTCCACTAAGTATGTGTGATCCTCATTTTACAGGTGAGGACACAGAGGCAACAGAGTTAAGGAATGTGCCCAAGGAAGTGGCGGGACATGGCCAGCTGCAGGGTAGGCGAGTGGCTCCCGTTTGGCAGTGGGGGACGTCACCATCTCACGGGAGGGCCCTGGAGTAGGGCTTGGCAACTTCACCAAAGCTATCAAGCAGCACTGCCTGCTACGGAGAAATCGTTTGTGAAAGAGTCAGTCAATGCGGTGAACTTCTTTGTTGTCTTATTTTAAGAAATCGTCATGGCCACCCCAGCCTTCAGCAACCACCACCACGATCAGTCAGCAGCCGTCAACACCCAAGCAAGACCCTCCTCCAGCAAAAAAGATTATGACTTGCTGAAGGCTCGGATAATAGCACTTTTGGCAATAAAGCACTTCTAAATTAAGATATAGACCTTTTTTTTTACATAATGCTATTGCACACTCAATAGACTTTTATGGTACAGTGTAAACATAGCGTTTACGTGCACTGGGAAACCAAAAAGTTTGTGTGACTCGCTTTGTTGCCATATTTGCTTGATTGCAGTGGTACAACTGAACCCACAGCATCTCTGTGGTCTGCCTCTAAGTTCTCCTTCGGCCTTTAAAGACCCTGGTGATTACACTGGGCACATGGATAATATAGGATAATCTCCCTACATTAGTGTCAGTTGATGGGCAACCCTAATTGAATCTGCAACTTTCATTGCCCTTTGCCACACAACCTCACATATTCACAGGTTCCTGGGATTAGGCTGCAGCCCTTCGAAGCCTGGGTCTGGGAGGATTTATGCTCTTATTTTATCACTCCTGAAATAAACCTACTTTAGTCGATATCTTCTATATAGATTCAGGAGAGAACACTCAAAAAAGTGTTATTTCCACAGAAAATTCATAGCTGAGCCTGGGCCCTGTGTTCTTCTGTCTCAGTGTTGAGGGTTTTTTTCGGCAAAAAAAGATGCAGAAAGAACAAGAAGACCCACCTAGTAGAAAGAACCCAGTCTTCGGAGTCAGCGAGCCCTGAATTTTTTAATAGGTTTTCTCATTAAAAGGCACAGAGTTCATTTCATAAAATGGGAGAAGATGGTTTCTGAAAGCAGGCCTGCTTGGATCAATTTAGTAATTCAAAGAAGGATGTTCTCAGGCACTGTGGCCCTGGCATTTTTCATTTGATTGTTGATTGAAAGAAAGAAGAAGAAAGGCTTATTTTTCTGATTTCTACTTGGGGCCCTTGAAATAAACACGCTCTGGATGAGCCTTAAATTCCTTTCCCCTGGGACACTGTGAATCTTAAGTGAATCACTCCCATTCTCTGAGTATTTACTAAGTACCTACCATGTGCGAGGCCCGGCACTGGGGAAACAAATGAGCAAGAAATGGTCCCTGTCTTCCAGAACTCAAGGGTGGCCTTGCATTTGTTAAATGCGTCAGGAAAGAAACGGGGATGAGATTTTTTCAGGACATTTTTCCTTCCCTTAAACATGGGTATGACTTAGACCATGCTTATCTCCCTTCAGACTGAAAATACCCAGGGCGCCCTCCTGGGAGGGATTACAAGTGTTTTCTGTCAAATGTGACTCTTGGGCCAGGACAGCCAGGGGAGCCTGCTGAGAAGGGTGGATAAGAATGAAATACACCCAACAGCAAGGGCTGACATTTAAGCCATATTTTTAAATCTTAAAATGTATTGCGGGAAATATAAAAATTAGAGAAAGAAAAATATTCCATAATTGCACTTCTATAACACAACCACTGCTAGCAATTAAATGTATTTCCTTCTACTAGTCTAAGGAAGAGATCAACCATTAAAAGGAGCAAGAGAGGGCTTCCCCGGTGGCGCAGTGGTTGAGAGTCCGCCTGCCGATGCAGGGGACGCGGGTTCGTGCCCCGGTCCGGGAAGATCCCACATGCCGCGGAGCGGCTGGGCCCGTGAGCCATGGCGGCTGAGCCCGCGCGCCCGGAGCCTGTGCT
>NC_041228.1:2736346-2781809 GCF_002837175.3 Physeter macrocephalus | reverse complement strand
AGGGAGGGAGGGAGGGAGGGAGGGAGGGAGGGAGGGAGGGAGGGAGGGAGGGAGGGAGGGAGGGAGAGAGAGGATCGTTGTTCTGGAGGTGACACCGTGGTAGGTGGCACATCAACTAAGCACGAGTAAGTGCTGGGCACCTGGGGGATGGGGGTGGTTACACAACTGTCTCTCCACTAAGTATGTGTGATCCTCATTTTACAGGTGAGGACACAGAGGCAACAGAGTTAAGGAATGTGCCCAAGGAAGTGGCGGGACATGGCCAGCTGCAGGGTAGGCGAGTGGCTCCCGTTTGGCAGTGGGGGACGTCACCATCTCACGGGAGGGCCCTGGAGTAGGGCTTGGCAACTTCACCACCAGACCACCACTGCTTCCTTTTGCTTTATAATACAGTTGACACTCATTATTGGTGGTAGTTTTTTAAGTCGCCGTTAACACTGAATTAGCAAATCCTGGGCCATTGCTCCCATGGAACACACAGGGCTAGGCTCCTGCGAACCCCTGGTCACATTTCCATAACCACCGTACATAACTTTGTCTTATGTGTGTTTCAGTTTAAAGACATTTTCTTTTTCTTTTTTTTTTTAATTCACTGAACATATTTCATTTGTCTTTTAAAAACACGTATATTTAAAAAATTATTTATTTATTTATTTGGCTGTGCTGGGTCTTAGCTGCGGCACGCAGGATCTTCGTTGTGTTGTGCGGGATCTTTAGCTGCGGCACGCAGGATCTAGTTCCCTGACCAGGGATCAAGCCCAGGCCCCCTGCATTGGGAGCACAGAGTCTTAACCGCTAGACCACCAGGGAAGTCCCTAAAAACATATTTTTTAAGCCATGATGCAAAATTACTAGAAGCTACTATTACATGACTGTAAATTTTTCTTTTTAAAAAAAATTTTTAAACTATCATTTCTAAAATTAGTTAATTAATTTATTTATCTTTGGTTGCATTGGGTCTTTGTTGCTGCGTGCGGGCTTTCTCTAGTTGCGGCGAGCGGGGTCTACTCTTCGTTGCGGTGCGCGGGCTTCTCGTTGCGGTGGCTTCTCTTGTTGCGGAGCATGGGCTCTAGGTGCGCGGGCTTCAGTAGTTGTGGCACGTGGGCTCAGCAGTTGTGGCTCGCGGTCTCTCGAGTGCAGGCTCAGTAGTTGTGGCGCACGGGTTTAGTTGCTCCACGGCATGTGGGATCTTCCCGGACCAGGGCTCGAACCTGTGCCCCCTGCATTGGCAGGTGGATTCTTAACCACTGCCCCACCGGGGAAGCCCAAAATTTTTCTTTTTTTAAATTATTATTATTTTTTAATTGAAGTATAGTTGGTTTACAAGGTTATGTTAATTACTGCTGTACAGCAGAGTGAATCAGTTATACATATATATACATTCTTTTTTTAACATTCTTTTCTATTATGGTTTATCATAGGATATTGAATATAGTTTTCTGTGATATACAGTAGTAAAGACTTTTTTTAATGTCTTGTTGATTCCTTAATATCGAACTCACAAAGAAACTTGGGATAGCCATGGAAAATTATTTCCCCGAAGCTTTTTCTACCCCGTTTGCAGCTAATATGGTTATAGTCACAGTGCGTGTATGACGTCATAGCCTGCTTTTGTTTAACAAAAGCATTTCTCATGCTGTTGTCAGTTATGTATAAAGATCATTTTCAAACTCTTTATGTACAGTTTTTATTCCTGACATTACTAACTCCATTCTCTCCCCCCCTTTACAACCCTAGAAACAAAATTCAGCCAGACTAATGACAAGAGATAGTGGAGGGAAGGGGACAAGTGTGCCTCATTCTGTGTGTATGCGTCTCATTTTTTAAAAAAATAGATTTATTTATTTACTGATTTATTCATTTTTGGCTGCACTGGGTCTTTGCTGCTGCATGCGGGCTCTCCCTAGTTGCGGTGAGCAGGGGCCACTCTTCGCTGTGGTGCGTGGGCTTCTCATTGTGGGGCCTTCTCTTGTTGCGGAGCACGGGCTCTAAGCGTGCGTGGGCTTCAGTAGTTGTGGCACCTGGGCTCAGTAGTTGTGGCTCACGGGCCCTAGAGTGCAGGCTCAGTAGTTGTGGCGCGCTGGCTTAGTTGTTCCATGGCACATGGGATCTCCCCAGACCAGGGCTCGAACAAGTGTCCCCTGCATTGGCAGGCGGACTCTCAACCACTGCGCCACCAGGGAAGCCCTGCATCTCATTTTTAATGACTATACTTGATCCCATCAGGGTTATGCCACTGTGTGCTTAACCAAATGCCTATCACTGGACAGCTGAATTGTCCTATTTTTACTGTTATAAATAACACTGCAATGAACATCTTTGTGCATAATGATCTTTCCAAATTTCAGGCGATTTCCTTACAGACATTCCCAGGGGCAGAATTCTTGGGCCAAAGGCAAAGGCCCTCGAAGGCCTCAGATACATATGCCAGAGAACCGTTCAGTAAGTCGGCACAGTTGCACCCCCCGCGGTGTGTGTCTGAGAGCCCTTCCATACAAGCCACATTCGTTAAGAAGTCACTGCTTCATCTCATCAGCCTTACTAATCAGACTCTTTGAAAATCGTCCCAAGAGCTTCCGATCAGCAGGAGCTCCCACAGGGTCACCACACTGAGCTGACACAATTCCAGGCTGAAGGGAGGTCTGTGGCGTTTCATGGGGTTCACAGCCCCTGTGCTGTGGCTCAAGCCTCCTTCAGACCCCGCGGGAAGATGGGCAAACCTGATGACACAAGTGCTCGAGATGCTGACGTGGCCCTTTCCTGACTCTACGTGGGGGCAACAGTGCCTTCTTTGCCCCAGACTGGCTTTTCCTGAATGCGCCCACTATGTCAGCTGGAGTTCCCTGAACGTTTGCTCGCGTCTTGAAATTAAGGCAAAATCTCTCAAGAGAGATTTTCTTACACACACACACACACACACACACACACACACATAAACTTATTGCTCAAAAGACAAAAGACCCCTTAAAAAAAAAATTAAGGATTCCCCTAAAGGCTAAACATCTTGTCATATAAGAAACGTAAACTAATTGGCGTGCATTCTACAAGACTTATACACACACACACACACACACACACACACACACACACACATAAACTTATTGCTCAAAAGACAAAAGACCCCTTAAAAAAAAAATTAAGGATTCCCCTAAAGGCTAAACATCTTGTCATATAAGAAACGTAAACTAATTGGCGTGCATTCTAGGCAAACCAATCTAGCCCTGAAACGTATCCGGAATCTGTCTCTCGTTGTGGGATGCTGGCTCACGCCCAGTCTGTAAAATGACATGAAACCAGCTTTCCGATGGTTCCTTTTTCCTTCCTAGATGAAAAAGGGTCAAGGTGGTTGGTTCGTGCTACGGCAACAGTATCATTTGTCACCCTCGTTAGGACACGTTTGAGAGTGAAAGGAAAGTTTGTTAATTACTACTCTGGCTCAAAAAGATGTAAACCAGGACCTTCGCTGCAAACCAGGACACATGCAAACACTCATCTGGTTAATCACAGGGCGAAATGCATGAATGGATGGCTAGTTAGACATTGATCTACTGCAGGCTCGGTGCCGGGCACGGGGGAGGTGCCTTTTCACGCTGGCTCGCTGGAGACGCACACCAGCCGCCATATGGGGGCTGCTCTTTCACGGCTGGGGAGGGGGGTGGGCAGAGAGCCAAAGCAACTGGCCTAGTGCCACACACACAAGCCACCCCTGCCCCTCCGCCGGGAAGTAATGCAACTGGGCCCCCAAATGAGCAGCAGAAAAGTGCGCCCAGCCAGGGCCGGGGGGTCGACCCCATGCTGTGAGGCATGCAGACGCCGAGCAGGCTGCTGGGTCTGAGGCCCAGAGCTTTGTAAACACCTCCGCCTGGGCGGAGTCCAGTTTCCTGGAGCTGGGGCGGAAGGCTCACAGTGGAGGCTGATCTGTGACGTGAAAGCTCCACGCAAGCTTCCCTGAGGGAGAACCTCCCCCACTCCCCCTCCCCGCGCCAGCTCTCAGCGGGACAGACCCCAGGCTCCTGCCTCCTGGCCCCCCAGGGCCCGCCTACAAACCAAGCCACTCCAGGTTTCCAGCCTGCCCTTAACCCATGCCCAGGAAAGTGCTGCGTTCTGATGAGAAACACAAAAGGAGACAGACAATAGGGGTGTTAGTGAGCCAGGAGAGAAGGAGCAGGCCGGCCTGGAGAGGAATCTGGCCATGTGGGCAACACATGCAGGCCCCGGGGGCCTGATTCCCCCCAGTTATTTCTGAGCCTAATCGCTGACGGGTGGAATGAAGAGTTATATGGTTTGTGAACCAAGAGGTAAACTCTGTAAGCCCGAGGGAGGGCGTGGGCCATGGGGATAATGGTAAGGTTTCTACACCAAAGCTGGACCCTGAACCCTCCTGCACCTCGCAAGTCCCGCCTGTCCTCTGCAACGTGGGCGCTAACGCAGCCGGCCTCGGGAGCACGATCCCTAGTCGGATCCTCTGCCTGGAGTTGCCGGGCCCCCCGCCTTCACGTGGGCTGTTCCTCCTGCCCAGGGTGCCTTTCCCTCTCTGCGTGGCTGGGGAACTCCTTCCCGCTTGTCCTTCAAGGCCCAGCTCCAGGCGGAAGGTCTGGAGGGGCAGTGGCCGAAATCGGGGTGAGGCAGGGTGGTGGCTGTACGCACGAGGTCTCACCTCATTTTCCTTTTACAGAACTGCTTCCTCTCATTTTCCTCTCTACTCAAGAAGTGTCGCTTTTGAGAAAGAAAAAGATTACTTGTAATGATGACGGTAAGTATGCCAAGCGGGACTTCCCTGGCGGCCCAGTGGTTAGGACGCCGCGCTTTCCCTGCAGGGGCCACGGGTTCCATCCCAGTCGGGGAACCAAGATCCCACATGGCACGGGGCAGCCAACAAAAAAAGGATGCCAAGTCCCAGGTCAGATTCGTCTCTACTGTGAAACTCACCTTGCCCCACCAAGCGTCTCAGCCTCTTACTTCTCGGGGCCCCCTGTGCCTTTTCTTCAGGAGGCTGATCATGGTTCGTGACTGCGTGCACTTCTGCTGTTACTTGAATGGCATCTCTCACCCCCACTGGCTCCGTCAGAGCAGGGACAGTGTCTTTCCTTTTTTAAAAAAATCAACTTCATCGTGATATAATTTCATATGATAAAAGACATCTATTTTAAGTGTAGTTTAATGAGTTTTGGCAAACGTATACACCCTTGTAACCAACCATCACAAGCAAGATACACAACGCTTCCACCACGCTCCCTGCGGCCAGCCCCGTCCCCACCCTGGCAGGCAACCAAGGATCTGTTTTCTGTCACTATAAATTCGTCTTGTCTGATCTGAAATTTCACATAGGTGGAGTCATGCAGTATGTCCTCTTCTGCGTCTGGCTTTTTTTCTGTAGCATAACGCTTCTGAGCCTCAGCCAGGTTGCTGTGCGGCTCAGTGGTTCTCTGTTTATTGCTAAGTCCCTTGTACGGATGAGCCGCCATTTGTTACACTCCATCTGTTTGTGGCCATTTGGGTCGGTTCCATCTTGAGTCATTATGAATAAAGCTGATATGGACATTCAGGAACAATCATCTGTGTGGACATATGCATTTGTTTCTTTGGATAAATATTGGGACTGGAACTGTTGGGTCACGTGTAATAATATGGCTAACTTTTTAAGAGCTGCCCACCTGTTTTCCAAAGTGTCTGTACCATATTACTTCGTCAGCAGCATCCTGGGAGAGCGGCGGTTGCTAAACACTCTCTGCAACACTGGGAACCACTCGACCGTGCCTCTTCTTGCACAGTGCACACCCTCAGCCCCTGGCCCAGTGCTGCCCACCAGGGGAACTCAATCGGTCACTACGGAGCGCATGAGTGAACGCACTTTGCTTTTGTTATTTTCAAACCAATGTTTATTCCACTGCTCTGGGTGGTTTTTAAATTTATTTATTTATTTATTTATTTTTGGCTGCGTTGGGTCTTCGTTGCTGCACACAGGCTTTCCCTAGTTGTCGCAAGCGGGGGCCACTCTTCGTTGCGGTGCGCGGGCTTCTCATTGCGGTGGCTTCTCTTGTTGCGGAGCAAGGCTCTAGGCGCGCGGGCTTCAGTAGTTGTGGCTCACGGGCTTTGCTGCTCCGCGGCATGTGGGATCTTCCCGGACCAGAGCTTGAACCCGTGTCCCCTGCATTGGCAGGCGGGTTCTTAACCACTGTGCCACCACGGAAGTCCCTCTGGGTGTTTTTTAATCTTTTGTTATTTTTAATAATTACACAAATAATACATGCTCAGGGTATAGAAATTAGAACAGTAGTGAAAAAATAATTTTAAAATTACCCCTTAATCTCTCCATCCAGAGACCCATGTTCCAGGCTCAATACTGGGCCCTGGGAAAACAAAGATGAATAAAGCACACTGACTGTCTGCAGGGGCTCCACAGGCTCCAGCTGCCTGGACAGGGGCCACACATGGGGTCAGCCAGAGGAGGGGGGCACACAGGGGAGGCGGTAAGGAAAGCCTTCAGGGGGGTGGAGAGGCATGAAGAAGGGACATGCGGGGGGCCTGGTGGACAGCGGTGGCCAGAAGTGGGCTCATAGGTGGCTGGGACTTCCCAACCCTGAGGCTAAGGAGGATGCTGCCCAGTTGGTCCTGCTGCCCCGCTGCCTCCTCAGATCCTGAGGGGCGCCTCCGTGCAGCCACAGGGCACCAGCCCAGGACGCAGAGTCATGGAGGAGCGCGGCCCCCGGGTGGGCCCCTGGGTGTGTCCATGCTTGCGCACAATCTCCCCAGGAGCTTGCAGCCACCTTTGCTGACTCCTCCTCCTCCGGGCCCCAAGCGCCGAATAACCAGGTTGGTTGGCTTCTTGGACCTCCCTTCTCCAGCTACTCTCTTTCCTTGGTCGCCTGACCAGCCTCTGGGCTCTACACATCACCCATCCAGTACTGACACTCATATTTCTCTCCCCAGCCCTGCAGTCTCCCCTGTGCCCCAAGCTTGGGTGTCCATGGTATAGCTGCCTTTCTTTCCATCTGGCTGTCTGCCAGCCATCTGTGCCCTCAAATGAACTCTTGACACCCCTGGTTCCCAAACCTGTTCTTTCTCCATTCTTTCCATCCCAGAAATGGGCACCACCGTTTGCTCTAATCTACAACCAAGGAATCATTCTTGATTCCTTTTTCCCTCCTCTCACTCACATCCAATCTATCACCAAATCCTATCGATTTCACCATCCAAACACTTCCCAAATCCCTCCAGGTTTCTGTATGTCCAATGTTACCATGCCATTCAGAAACACCAGAAATTCTTGTCTGAACTGCCTCTTCACTGCTTCCATGATTACTATACCCCCAAGTTAAAATCATGCATCAGCCAATGACTTGTTTTTGTAGAAACAGAAAAATTCATCCTACAATTCACACGGAATCTCAAGGGACTCTGAATAGCCAAAATCATCTTTAAAAAGAAGAACAAAGTTGGAAGTCTCACATTTCTTCATTTCAAACCTTAATATAAAGCTGTCATAATCAAAACAGTGTTGGTACTGGCATAAAGACAGACACACTAACAAACAGAATAGAATAGAGAGCCCAGGAATAAACCCTCGCATACAAGGTCAAATGATTTTCAGCAGGAGTACCAAGACCACTCGATGGTGAAAGGACAGTCTTTTCAGCAAATGATGTTGGGAAAACTGAACACCCACCTGCAAAAAGAATGAGGTTTAATTCACCTTATATTATATACAAAAATTAACTCAAAATGGATCTAAGACCACAACTTAAGAGTTAAAACTATAAAACTCTTAGAAGAAACAGGAAAAAGCTTCATAGCATTGTGTTTGGCAATTCTTGGCTATGATACCAAAAGCAGAAGTGACAAAAGTGAAAAATAAATATGTTGGACTACATCAAACTTAAAAATTTGTGTGCATCAAGGAACACAATCAAGAGTGAAAAGGCAGGCATGGAATGGGAGAGAGTATTTGCAAATCATGTATCTGATAAGGAGTTAATATCTAAAATAAAGAACTACAACTCAAATACAAAAAACAAACTGATTAAAATATGGGCAAAGGACTTAAATAGACTTTTCTCCAAAGAAAATGTACAAATGAGGGGATATATGTATACATATAGCTGATTCACTTTGCTGTACAGTGGAAATTAACATAACATTGTAAAGCAACTATACTCCAACAAAATTTAAAAAAGAAAACGAAAAATATACAAATGGCCAATAAGCCTGTGAAAAGATGCTCAACCTCACTAATTATGGAAATGCAAATCCAAACCACAATGAGATACTACTTCACACCGACTAGGAGAGCTATTATCAAAACCAAACAAACAAAAATGTTGGCTAGGGTGTGGAGAAACTGGAACCCTTATCCATGGCTGGTGGGAACATGAATATTGTGCAGCCGCTGCGGAAAAAACTACGGATGTTCCTCAAAAAATTAAACACAGAATTACCATATGATGCAGCAACTTCACTTCTGGGTCTGTGTGTGTGTATATATACATATATATATATATATATATATATATATATATCCAACAGTTAAAAGCAGAGACTGGAACAGATATTTGTACACCCACGTTCATAGCAGCATTAGTCACAATAGTCAAAGGCGGAAGCAACCCAAGCACCCATGGATGGATGGATAAACCAAATGTGGTCCATCCATACAATGGAGTATTATTCAGCCTTAAAAAGGAAGGACTTCCCTGGTGGCGCAGTGGTTAAGACTCCACTCCACTCCAATGCAGTGGACATGGGTTTGAGCCCTGGTCCAGGAAGATCCCACATGTCGTGGAGCAACTAAGCCCGTGTGCCACAACTGCTGAGCCTGCACTCTAGAGCCCGTGAGCCACAAGTGCTGAGGCCACGTGCCACAGCTCCTGAAGCCCACACACCTAGAGCCCATGCTCCGCAACAAGAGAAGCCACTGCACTGCAACAAAGAGTAGCCCCCGCTCACCGCAACTAGAGAACGCCCGCGCGCAGCAACGAAGATCCAATGCGGCCAAAAATAAATAAATTAATTAAATAAATTAAAAAGAAATCCTTCTAATAAAAAAAGGGAAGGAAGTTCTGACATGTGCTACAATATGATGAACCTTGAGGACATTACGCTCAGTGAGCTAAGCCAGTCACAAGAGGACAAATGCTGTGTGATTCCACTTATATGAGCGACCTGGAGAAAAGTTCACAGAGACAGAAGGTAGGAGGGTGGGGCCCGGGGATGGGGGAGGGGCTGGGGGGGTTAGTGTTTCATAGGGACAGAGTTTCACTTTGGGAAGATGAAAAAGTTCTGGAGGTGGATGGTGGTGATGACCGCACAGCAGTGTGAATGTACTTAATGCTACTGAACTGTACACTTAAAAATGGTTCAAAAGATAAATTTTGTTATATTTTGCCGTAATAAAAAATTTATCCAAAAAAATCATATATCAGCTCTCATCTGTCACTTTTCCACTGAAAACTCTCCAGTGACTCCCCACTACTCCAGCCTGGACCCTGAGGCTCTGTACAGTGTGGCTCCCGGCAACCTTTGCCCTTGGCCCCGATTGCTCCCCCCACCAGATGCCAGCCCCTCCCCCTCCACTCCCCACATGAAAGTCTCTGCAAGCTGCCTGCCTGCTGGCAGCCATCACCACGGTGGGCTCTGGTGTGCCCACATTATCCCTGTATTCAGGCCATTATCTATAATGACAACCTGGCATAATTATATTTTTACAATTTGTATAACTTAACTATATTCTATTGAGCTAAATGATCATTATTATCATTGTAAAATATTTATTAAGCACTTCTAGCCATGCAAACCTAATAAGAGGTAGCCTCAGCTCTTAAAAATCTGCCTTCCGAATTCCATCCCAAATTCATTTCAACTTTGGTTATTCCTCCTTCTTGGAGAAGGAACAGGGAACTTCTATGTTTTTTGCCTGGGGCTTTATATGCATATCAACTTTATACCATATAAGCTTCTCAGTGATGCTGGGGAGCAGATGAGAAACAAGAGAGTCAGACTGAGGGAGCCAGTAATTTAGTAATTTAGGTCCTTGTGATGGCAAAGCCTTTACCACTCCTCTCACGTAATGTGACAGCTTATTAGGAAGGGCTTCTTTTGGCCTTGTTTACATCTTCCATGCCGAACACCGTGCCAGCCCAGTGGGATAAACACACAAGTAAACAGATCTTTCTAACACAACGTCCTAGGTCGGGGGTCACAAACTCAAGTGTTCACAGGAGCCAAGCAGGCAGGGGAAATGGTGAAGCAGACAGGTGAGTGATAGCGAGTGGTGGCGACGGTGGCCAAGGCAAGAGCACGTGACTCATCTAACGCCGACAGCCAGCTTTGCCATGAGGCAATGTGGGGTCATGTTGTCTGCCCCTCCCACTCTTCCAGTTAGATGTATAAGTGAAATCTCCAGAATTTTAAATGTTGGCAACTTTGGCAGGTACTGGTCATTGTCTAACCTACAACCATTCCCTGCCTTAAACCTCACCTCCCACCCCCTCAATTTTTGTCAGTAGGGATCAGATACCCTTTGATCTCAGGAAGATAGCCCCAGGGGATAAATCTTAATTGGTATAAAGCAATCCTAGCAGTCTCATTCCCTTCTGCCAGTAATTGGTCTCAGGTCCCAATTCTGACAAATGAGATGTGAGGGGAAGACTGCTAAGGAGATCTCCCCTTCCTTAGTAAAAGGACAAAGGCTTGAGACCTAATGAGGAAAGAGCCTTTTGCCCATGGCCCTTTCCCCTGGTTCCTGTCTAATGCAGTGATGAAGTCTACAACAGCAATGGCCTCTTTGGAACCATGAGGCAATAAGCAAGAGGCCTAAAACCAATATGCCAAGAATGACAGAGCAGAAAGATGGAAAGACCCATGGTCTTTGATGGCATCCTTGCTGCATCAGCGCCAGATGCGGCCATGGCCACTATACATAAGCTCAATAGAGCAAGCACTGGGTAGTGCCAGTGGGCGGCTGGAGAAAGAGAACAAATGACGTGTACAAGTGAGGCATCCTGCCACGTGTTTATTAGAGGCCTCCCGTGCAGGAGCCCTTTGGTGAGTATGGACACGGGCTACACCTCCCCTCACATCTCTCCTCATTCTGAGAAGTTCATCCACAAACCCCTTCCCCAGACCTTTTTGTCTTTAAGTCTCCACTCTTGTTCTTTCCAAGTTCCCAGACCATGTTAGCTGCTGCCCCTGCATTGCTGTAGATCCTGGACCTCTGGCTTTCTCTCCGCCCAGGCAGGTGGCCTTCTGGGGGAACCCCTTCACCTCTACCTTTTGGGCACACTAGGGGAAGCTGTTTTGCAGGGCATTCCAGGTCTGCGTGGTGCCAGCATATTTACAAAGCAATCTATTAACTGGGTCTGCGTTTTCCTTCTTCACTCTCTGCCCACAGAGAGTCCACTGAGGCCATTGTTGCGGGGTGCGGGGGGAATGGAGCAGGCACCCTGGGAGTCTCAGCCACCTGTTCATGTGACTTACTTGTGCTTCCGGGACCTGCTCAAGGCTGATAGCATCGTCCACATCGACCTCCCCTCGATGGTGGAGTGTGGCACGTGGCTCAGTGGAGCACGCTAAACCCAGATCAGCTCACACACTCACATGGGGTCTGGCATTTGGTCTCTACCAGTGTCCAGCAGAAAATCTGGAGCTGTGGTTCAAACGGAGAATAGTTATTTGCAGAAGATATATCTTTGCTCCAAGTCCCTGAGAGTCTGTGCTATGACTCTGTTATTGGGATCTGCCAGAACTTCTTACCACAGACACCCTGGCCTAGATCTGCAGAGTTATCTCGTGAATGGATCAGAGCAGCACAGTGAGATGATGCTTAAGTAGTCTTTAAAAGTCAGAGAGCCACCAGCGCAGGTCACTCCAAACCTCACTCCACTGGCTTAGCTAAGCAAACTGATCAAGCCCCTCCTAGCTGCTGGAGCGAACGCACACCGAATCCAGAATCTCTGGTAAATCGGCTATATTGATAAATTCAGCCCAAACCTGCATTAAGCTCTGTCCGCCTGGACTGGTGCCGTTAGAATCCATCCACCTCACACTCCCCAAGTTTCTGATGATAAATGCATGAATATGCTGCAATTCTTTCACTGTGCGAACATCTCCTAAATCGGGCTTTGCTGTTGCTTCCCTGGGGCATGCTGGGATCTGACTCCGGTTGTGGATTGGAGTTAATGGGGGGTGAGTCTTGAGAAGACTCAGCATCCCCGTTGCCAGGTAAGCACAGATGAGCTCATTAATAGGACTTCAAGCAGAAGAAGACTGATCTCAGGCAGGCACGGGGGCGATTTCCACCGACAAAGAGGCTCAGAGGGGTGGGGGGTTAAAAGTTCGCTTGTGTCCTCCCAACCGCCCCTTTTCTACTTCTCAGGACCCCTCTCTTCCCAACAAACAGCCTAACTTCACAGAAAAGCCCAGGTGAAGCTGTGAATTCAACTTCTGTCATAATTATGCCTCAGGCAGGATTAAAGGCAGGTGTGACCTTTAGCCCCATTAGCCCTGAGGCTACAGACGATAAGGAATGGCTTAGGGCTTGATCTGAGGATTTATAGTCGGAGCTTTCAATTTTCTTTCTGAAATCTCTCCCAGCCTCACGAGAAGCCCATCCCACAAGGCTCCACCGACTTGGGGCAGCCTTGTCTTCAGCGAGCCGTCCATCCAGGCAATGGCAGGTGACAACTTAAGTGACTGTTTGGCCAGGGCATGCTGCCAGGGAGGTCATCCCTGCACCAGCACAATCAGATCAGATAACCAGCCCCAGATTCCCATTTTCGTGGGGCTGTTTCCTGGCACCAAGTACGTATGTTTCAACATTTCAACCAGGAAAACAGAAACTTCTTTAGATAGTTCAAACAGAGGGATTTAATGCCGAGAACTGACTTCAGGGGGGTGGGAGAGCTGCAGGAGCACGACGGAGCCGGTGCTGAGGCGCTGCTCAGCGATCAGGACGCTGGTACTATTCCTGGCTGGGGGCCGGGCCCACACTCCCCACTGGACTGCCCAAGGTGTCGCTGCCGAGCAGACGCCCCCCACCCAGTGCGGATGACTCACTGTAGCCGCCCCAATCCCCACCTCCCCCCCCACACCCCCCAGTCCCCACCTGCTGCCAGTGCCTTCACACAACCACCGTAAAACGATGTCTCCTCCTCCATCCGTAACTGCACTCTCTCACCTGGGTCTCCCACTGGCAGAATCGAACCAGAAGCCAGCTGGCGGAAGATTCTGGGAAGTGTAGATACCCGCCTCCCAGCACCCCGGGTACAGATACAGCAGGGAACAAGGAAGGCAGCAGAAGCAATGGACACACCTGAGACGTCGTGAGGGTAAGTGGGCTGCTGGATAGGAGCGCCAACCACAGGATGATCTGCTAACTCTGTGCTTTTTCTAGTGCAGGGAAGCTCTGACGATCATAGACTCCTTCATTCTCCCACTGTCTTAGGATTGAAGCTTCTTTTTTTTTTGAATGCTGAGCATTTTCCCCCTTTTCTGCAGATTTGTCTTTGCCAAACTTCTTACTTCTCAAGATGATTAACGACAACAAGATGCCCTGGCAGTTCCGCAACCTGAGCTTCTCACCCTCCTTGTCTCCTTGAATTCTTCTGGCTCTTTTCTGAGCCTTCCTCTTCTGTCCTCTTTCCTAAACTTAACCCATCCTGCTCTCAAACATGCCAGAAGAGAATGACAAACCTGATCAAAAAGCAGTAACCTGCTAGAGAAGCAAAACATCTAAAGACTGAAAAATGTCAGCTTGCTTCTTGTGTGGACCCAAGGACCCTCTTGCACAGCTAGCTTCTGGAGGAAAGGCACTCCTTTGCTTTGGAGCTGAATCCTGGAGGCTGAAACAGCACCTTCTATCTCTGCTCTGCACAGGGCGTGGTGCCATTCAGTCATCCCTCGGCAAGCGGGATGAGCTTTTAAGTTAGATCCACTCCCTTGCTTCAAGACTCTTACGGCTTTCCATCGCTCTCAGAACGAAAGCCAAGCTTCTCACCTGCCTGCCCGAGCGGGTGGCGCCTACCTTGCTCATCACATCTCCGGTGCTCTCTGCCTCACTCACCAAGCTCCAGCCACACTGGCCTTTTTATTCCTCAGATTTGCCAAGGCGTCTTCCTCCTCAGGTGTTTTCCCACAGGCTATCCTGTTCAGAGTGTTCATCTTGTCCCAGCCCTTCTGCATGTCCTCCAGATCTGACCTTAAATCTCACTTCTCAGAGAGGCTGTCTTATCACTCTCACACTGGTCTGTTTCCTCATAGCACTTACCACGGGAGGTGTTATTTTTCTTGTCTCGCTTGTACTTGAAACTACGCTCCGTGAGAGCAAGGACCATAGCTGTCTTGCTCACTGCCTGTACCTTTCCTTTGTGCCTAGAAGTGCCTGACATGTACTGGGTGCTACTGGACCAAGACCTGAGGTCACAATGGTGAAGATGACACTGTCCTTGCGTTCTCGGCCTTCACCTGCTAGTGACAAAGCACACAGCAGGTGCTAAGATGACTGGGTCATCACGGCGGAAGGTAGATGGGAAAGCTTTTCTGGCACTACAAACGTCAGCAATCTGGGTCATCTGGGCTCTCTGGCCTTCGCTCCTCTCCTCAGGAAGACTGAAGAGCAGTGATTTTCAGAACCCACTAAACTTGCAGAAACACGCTCTGCAAGTACGCATTTTATATTTTGTAATCATTACCTAAGTGATGGACAGAATGGAAATCAGAAAGGTTAAACAAGATCTACTTTTAATTTTCCAGACTCCTTTCATATGAACTTTGAAATCAAAGTTGATTGGAGTGACAGGACCTTGCAGCAGGAACCCTGAGACTTTACATAATAGTTTCGGCTTTTGCAGGGTGCTGTGCAGTTGACAGAGAGCTTTCTCGTTCTCAGCTCCTTTGATGCTCCCTGCTGACCTGTGAGGGAGGCAGTGCTGGATGGATGGGGGGACGACTTTAATCTTCATGTGCCAGGCATGTTCACACCTTTTAACAACCCCAAGACAGGTGCGACTCTCCTGTCTCATCCTTGCAAATGAGGAAACAGCGGTTCAGAGAGAGTACTTGCTTTGCCCGGGGTCATGCTGTTGTGAATGGTGGGACAATCTTATTCCACCTCCCAGCAGTATTCAATCCAGCTGATCAGTTTCTCCTTGCAGAAAAACTTTCTTCGATTGACTTTATGGACACACGATCTCTTGGTTTTCCTCTTACTCAATGGCCACTTCTTCCCAGTTTCTTTTGCTGGATTTTCCTTCTCCTCTCCATCTCAGAACGCTGCAGTACCCCAGTTCGTGGTCCTTAGATCTTTCTACTTTATCTACACTCTCCTCCCAGGTACTTTCATTCAGGTCCTTGGTTTTCATTCCCACCTAGACAAGGGTGGCTTGTAATTCACTGCTCCAGCCTGAACTCCAGGCTGGAATAGCCAATTCGCCCCTCAACACCGCCACGAGTGTTCACAGGCAATTGAAACTTACCTCACTCCCAACGACGCCTCTGCTGAATGTGCTCCTCCCGCAGGGTTCCCCGTCTCAGTAAACAGTACCACCATCCTTTCACACATACTCCACATCACATTAGCAAGGCCCTGATGAAATACAATTTCTATTTTAGGGCAGGACAAGGAAAAAAATTAATCATAAAATTCTGTTTGTTTGGGCCTCCTCCCTCTCTCCCTAATGTGCAGCATGCACCTGCACTACGCGTAAGCGCTCCTCAAAGATGGGAGTGCCTGCTCAACCGTAAAGATCAATTTTATTTGTTTCGTTCTTCTGACGCTAGCAATGTAACTTCTTAAAAGAACATTGTTCTTTCCCAGCTCTGTAGGGGGTCATGGTGACTTGCTGCCCGCTTTGTACGTGCTTACCTGGACTATGTATCCTTGCTGAACGTTAAGTAAAACATCAGTATGTCATTTTGATGTACGATCCTTTGTCTCAAAAGTGTACAGACTATACCTTCGACTTCTAACAGGAGGAAGAGCTCTCAGAGCTTTCTGAGAATCTGCTTCCCAGGTGATAATCCTCAGTTTGGCCCGAATAAAATCCCTTTTTTTCTTCTTAACTTCATAGTTAATTGAATTTTCGTCGACAACCGTTGGCTCTACAAATTAGATCCCCAATGCTACCCTACTTCTACCACCTCCACTGTAGTCTAACCCATCGTCTCCCTCCATCCCCGTTACAGCTTCCTAACTGCACTCTCTGCCCGCCTCCGTTCTCGGCCCTCCGGTCTATTCACACACGGCAACCTGAGTATTCCTTGTAAATCTTAAGTGGGACCACCTTACTCTTCCCCAGGCCTCCCAACTCTCTGGGAAAGAACTCCATGACGTACAAGGTCCTATCTGGTCTGGCCCATGGCTACTTATCATTCTTCTCCTAGCTCGTTTCGCCTTAGCCACACTGGCATCCAATTCATCACCTGCAACCACCTTCTACTCTACAATCTCTTTGCTTCCACCCTTACGACCTCCTTATCCTCACAACTCTCCTCTGGTCTATTCACACTCAGCAGCCAGAGGGATCTTTCGAAAACTTAAGACACAGCCCATCATCCCTCTGATACTTCCCATTTTTCTTAGAATAAAATCCAACAGGACCTAGCCCCTGGCTACCTCTCAGACTTCACCTAGCGCACCTGGTCCACACAGCGGTCATTTTGAACTTCTTGAAAGGCCTTTGCCTGTCGCTCCTTTCCCCGGCAAAGCGCTTTCTCATAAACAGGGCTGTTTTCTCTCTTCGCTGCCCAGCCTTCTCCTTTACTGCCCTGGTTTCGGTTTCTATCTTCTTACACTGTTTTGTCTACCTTCACGGTACTTCTCAGCATCACACAGGTAGAATCCCCACCCATGGTCGCCCCCCAGCCCCGCCCCGCCCCGCCCCGCCCCGCCCCGCCCCGGCGAATCTTCTGGCCGCCCTTCCGCTCCGTCTGCACAGCCTTGGGGCGCGCGCGGCATCACGGGGCTTGTAGTCCGTCCCGCGGCTGCGCCTCCCGACACTACAACTCCCACGGGGCAGCGGGACGCCGCTCCCGCACCGACCGTGTAGGCTGGCCACCTCGCGGCGGGTAGGGGCTGCCGCCGCGGGGGCGGGGCGCAGAGATGGCGGACGTGGTCATGGGTAAGGAGAAGTGCGGGGAGCAGCGGCTGGTGTCGCTGCCCCTGTCCCGCATCCGGGTCATCATGAAGAGCTCCCCCGAGGTGTCCAGCATCAACCAGGAGGCGCTGGTGCTCACAGCCAAGGCCACGGTGAGGCGGGCAGCACGGGGAGGAGTGAGGAGCGTGGGGCGGCGGTGAGGGCCACCCGGAACCATCGCGCCCCGCCGGGCCCCACCGACCTGCCCAGTCCCCTTCGCGTGCGCGCGCGCGTCCTTTTGAGAGCCGCCTCACTCCCCTCCCACGCCGCGCGCGCCCCAGCTCCCGCGCGCGCTCTTCGCCCCGCCCATCCGGCGCCTCGCGCGCCCGTCTCCCCGCCCACTCCACTCCCGCCCTCCCTCGCGCGCTGGTCGCCACGCCCACTCCGCTCCCGCCCTTTTTCGCGCGGGTTTGGCCTGGGCGGTGGCGTGGAGGCGCGCCGGCCTTCTTTGGTGTCTCCTCCTCCTCCAGAGTTACCGTACTCCGGGCCCCAAAGCCTCTGCCTTTGTCGCTTCCGGCCTGTTTCGCGGCTTTGGGCCCCAGCTCCTCAAACGGTTCATTGAGAGGGCCGGCGGCTCCCTCAGGAGGTACGGCCCGGCCCAGCCGCTTGCCCACCCTCTCGCAGTCTCCTGGGCCAGAATTGAAGTAATTTCGGGGACCTCAGTTTTAGCCCCCTCCTAGGTCCAGATAGATAATTTTGTCTCTTATTTTGGTCTAGGCCAGACCTTCCTGCTCTCACCCTGGGCCAGGTTTCTGCTGCAGAGTCTCGCTTAACTTCCCTTCGAGTCTGTTTCCCAGGCCGGCTAGTTCGGTAGACGGTGTCCGGCGCGGTGCGTTGGTCAGAGCTAAGGGAGGGGGTGGAAATCACATGGTCTTGGGATAGCTGTACAGTTTCGTTCTGTAGGTCTTAAGGAATTAAGAGATTTGCAGGCACTTCTTTAATCCCTTCTTGACTAACTTAGATGGGGTTAAAGTTAAACTGAGAGAGGGGCTCAGCTCAGGTGGGCTGCCCTCGGAAAGGTGTCCGGGCAGAATGGCAAACTGACCATTTTTTACCTTCAAGCTAGTGACTGTTACAGTTGTAGGCGGACCACCTTAGACACAATGTAGTCAAATACAAGACTAAAAGTCTGTTCCTGGCATAGAATTTTTGGATGGACTCTTGCCGCCCTTTCTAACTGTAGAGACTGGGCATTAAACACGATTCCTTGTTGTATGGCTTTTAAATATTTTTCGTAAGTTAGAAATCTAAAATAAACTTTCGGGAAATTTCCTGCTGCCCTGCCAAATTTAATTCAGCCTTGCTTTCTTTCCGACCTCGTATGTCTCCTTTCTCCAGTGATTTTCTGCAATTTGATGAACCAAGATAATCTGAAATCATCTAAACTTAATGTAATTTAAAAGGTCTGTGGTAACTTTTCAAAGCACACCTTTCATCTTAACTTTTTCATTTTGTTTTAGGAACTCTTTGTTCAGTATCTCGCCACCTATTCCTACAGACATGGCAGTGGAAAAGAAAAGAAAGCACTCACTTACAGTGATTTATCAAATACCGCAGAGGAATCGGAAACGTTTCAGTTTCTTGCAGGTACTTAGCCTTTGAAACATTCTGGTGAAAAGACAGCTTTTTCCCTGCTCTTTTTCTGCTTTCACTGAAAATGACATTTTGCTGCTTTCTCCAGGTGTCAGAGTTTACCTGGCGTGGGGCGAGAGTTTTAGTTTTGTTTACTGGAGTATGTTTGTAATGCAGTTCACCTAGAGCAGGAATTAAGTTGGCATCTGCACGGGGCTGTCTGGGTGGGTTCGGGAGCTGGGCAGCCCACCCCCTCAGACTCGTCCTTACTTGGCTGGGGAAGCAGAAACCCATAGTTGTTGCTGTGGAACAGGCTGTGTGCACCACAGGTAAAGAGCTTCCGGTGATCCTTGGGGCCAGCCGCTGTGTCAGGTGGGTCGGGCAGGGCTGCTTCTAGTGGGTACCAGCACAGAGCAGAGTGTGGTTTGCAGCCACTGGAATAGATACAGGTGTTGAGCCTTCGTCCAGAGGCAGTGCTGGTTTCCTGCTATGTAGTCTGAATTTTGACCTGTCTCGGAACCTGTCTTAGAGGTCATAGCAGGAACTAGCACGTTTGAAATTTGCATTGCTGATGTTAGCTTTATGTTTTTAAGATATATTACCAAAGAAGATTTTAGCTAGTAAATATCTGAAAACGCTTAAAGAGAAGAGGGAAGAAGAGGAGGAGGAGGAGGAGAATGACAACAATGACGACGAGAGTGATGACGATGAAGCGTAATCCTAAACCAAACAGAAGTGCTTTCGAGATCAGCCTGGTGAGGACCCTCAGGGATGAGCGCCTTTGCTCTGGAGCAGGCATTAGTCTGTTCACTCTTCAGAGACTTCACGTACATTATGTTCTTTCCTGGCTGAGACCAAGCATAATGTACCTCTGCCATCAACAGCCAAAAGGAAAGGAACCCAGACAGCAGCTTCTCTTCCCCAGGCCCACACTGCAGCGGGAGTGGGAGAGGACCAAGAAAGGGCCGCGTACCGTGGGACACAGCCAGTCTGCAGCTGTAAGCTATAGAGGCAAAGACAACTTTTGCTTAACTTTCTAGTTTTACAGATAGGTTTTGAAGAACTTCTAAATATCAGTTCTGTAAATTCACATATATATTTTTTGAAATTCGTTCTTGTGAACCAGCTAGATCCTATTTTAGCTAAATGTGTAGTCTCTGGGTAGTATGTTACATTTGAATTTTCGTATTTGAAGAAAATTTCTGGCTTTGTATATGTCCAAATACTGCCTTTTTTTTTTTAACTGTAAAGAAATAAATTTTTCCTTTTTAAAAGCTGTATATATTTTTATAGTGAAAGGTTTTATGGAACTAGTTTTAGAACCCTCTATTATTCTAATGCCCTGCTTATTATCTGGAAACATTTGTGAAATTTAAAAATGAGTACTTTTCTTCTTTTTATTTTTCCTTCTTATTGGCAGCGCTGTGAGGCATGTGGGATCTTAGCTCCCCAACCAGGGACCGAACCTGCGCTCCCTGCAGTGGAAGCGCAGAGTCTTAACCACTGGACTGCCAGGGAGGTCCCAGAATGAGCACTTTCTGATAATTTTATTCCTGAAGAAAAGTTTCAAGTCAAATTATTAGATCAAATACAGTAAGAAATATTACCTCTGCATAAGCATGTTTTTCTTAAAAAATTATAAAGCATTTTGTATATTGAAGATCTCCCTCATTTCACTGTTCCTTTCTTTACACCCAAAGTAATTGTTTTTGCTGTCCACAAGAGAAAACCATAAGCTCTATTTTTTTTCACATAGGGTAAATTTTGGCTTTTGCCTTTTCTTTTTTTTTCCCAATTGAGTTCTGATTTTCATCCAGTAAAATCACCCTTTAATGTCCATTCTGTTGGTTGCGTAAGCAATCAATATATAGAACAGTTCCATCACCCCAGATATTCCTCTGTATACCCTTGGAGTTATTTCCTTCCCTTATCCCCAGGCAATCAATCACTGAGGTTTTCCATCCCTCTTGTTTTTAAAATTTATTTAAAAATATTTTAAAATCCACTTTTTGGTGTACAGTTCTGACAGATGCAGAGTCATGTAACCACCACAGTGAAGATACAACAGTTCTGTCACCTCCCCCAAATTCCCTCATGGTCAAATTCCTTCCTACCCATTACCTTGGCAGCCACTGATCTAGCTATTCTCTGCCCCCAGAGGAGGAGTCAGCAGACTTTTTCTGGAAAGGGCCATGTGGAAAATATTTGAAGTTTTATGGGCTACATAATCTCTGTCACAACTAGTCAACTCTGCTGTTGTGGTTCAAAAGCAGCCACAGTCAACACATAACAGGAATGAGCGTTGCTGTACTTCAAAAAAAACTTTATTTCTGGACGCTGAAATTTAAATTTTATATAATTTTCATGTGTCATGAAATCTTTTGCCTTTTTTTCAACCATTTCAGAATGTAAAAGCCATTATTAGCTTATAGGCCATACAGAAACACAGCAGGCCACATTTGACCCACAGACCATGGTTTGCCCACCCAGCTTTCCAAAGTGTCATATAAATGGAATCACATAGTAGTAGCCTTTGAATCTGACTTTTTTATATTTAGCATAGTGCATTTGAGATCCATCCATGTTGTTGCAGGTATCAGCAGTCTGTCCTTTTGTATTGCCGAGTAGCATTCCTTTGTATGGATATACCATTTGTTTATCCATTCCACAGGTGAATGGATAATTCCCAATTTGGGTTGTTTCCTGTTTTTTCTTTGTTTTTCTCTTTTTTTTTTTCCTTTTAAAAATCTCAAAAATTTTTCTCGTTTCCTGTTTCGATGATTACAGATAAAGCCCTATAAGCCTTTGGTACAGGTTTTGTGTGACCATACGACTTCATTTCACTTGAGTGGAATTGCATATTTCATTTTACCAGAAACCACCAAACCGTGTTCTAAAGTGTCTGTACTATTTTGCATTCCCACCAGCAGTGAACCAGAGCTTCAGCTGCTCTGCATCCTCTGCAAAACTTGGTATCAGGGTTTTTTTGTTTTAATTTTAGCCATTTTAGTGGGTGTTGGTTTTAATTTGCATTTTTCTAATGACAAATAATGTTGAACATCTTTTCATTTGCTTGTTTACTGTCTGTATATTTTCTTTGAACTGTCCAAATCTTTTGCTCATCTTTTTACTGGGTTATTTTCTTTTTGTTGGCGTTTCAGAGTTTTATATGTTCTGAATACAAGTCCTTTGCTAGATTATGTGATTTGCAAATATTTTCTACCTGCCTGTGGCTTGTCTCTTCATTCTCTTAACAGCATTGTTCAAAGAACAGAAATTATTTTTTTGAGAAGTTCTTAATTTTGAGGAAGTCCATTTTATCACTTTTTTTCCTTTGGGGATCATGCTTTTCTTGTTGTATATAAAAACTTGTCACCAAACCCAGAGTCACAAAGATCTCCTGTGTCAGTGTCTTTCAAATGCCGCATTGCCTTCAGTACCTCTGCCTATAGTAACGTGATGCTGTTTAAGAAATGCCCAGGAAAAATGGTTTTTGTGTGTAACCAGCTGAAACACCCTTAACCTATCATAAGCCCTTCAGATCCAATTATGTAGGGAGCTTTCATCCTTCTCAGTTCCTCCTTAAACCACATGCTAGTCTAGTACAGTAGCTTCCTAACTGGTTTCCTCACCATCTTTACAGCCTCTTTCCTCTTCCCATCTTGCATGCTGCTATCAGATTATCAAAACAATTTTATGAAGATTAATCTTTTTTTCCTAGCGAGAAGCGTTAAGAACGGCTGATATTGGAGTCGCCATTGGGGGCTGAGCCTCTTCTGTGTGCATTGTGCCCACTTTCATCTCATCTTCACAGCTTGCCAAGTATCCACATTTTACAAAGAAGAGAATGAAAGCTCAGGTTAAGGAGCTAGTCCAAGGCACACCTAGGGAGTGGTGGAACTGGGATTCAAATCCCAGACTACACGCTTCACTGGAGCTTAAAAAAGTGTGGTTTTCTCTGCACTGTCAGTGGGCTCAATTCTTAACTTGGCAATCGAGGCCCTGGACACTGATCTTACTCTGCTTTGTATCCTACTGTTTTGCTACATTAACCTTCCATTCCTGCTGAGATGGGCTCCCTGTCCTCTATGGAGCATAAAGAGCCCTTGTACATCCTCTGATCAAGGAGCTGTTTTCTTTTGTGAAATCTTATCCTAACTCACATAATGTCACACCATCGTACGCTGTTTTTACACTTAGGTTTTCACAGTCAGATCATGACTGCTTCTGGCCGCCCAGTGAATGATAGTGAGATAACGGGAATGTAACAAAGTAAGGCCATATTTATTACGTAAGGATACTGTAGGTCTCTCAACAGTTTGTTGTGTAGTCTTTCAGTTTCAGCTGGCATGTCCCAGGGCCTGTGGGCACCAAGATGCTTTGTGGTTTTGGATACCGAGAAGAAGAAGAAAGAAGTACTAGGCCCTGTACACATTAAAGGGAAAAGAAAAAGAGAGAGAGAGAGAGAGAACTACATCTTGATTTTATTAGGGGAAAAAAAAAGCCTGGAACAGAATACACCAGAGTGCTAAGAGTAACTACCTGTCAGTGTTGTCATTACAGATAATTTAGTTTCTATCTTTATGTTTATCTGAATTTTTACATTTTCTATAATGAACACATTATTCTCTATTTTATTTATTTGTTTTTGGCTGCATTGGGTCTTTGTTGCTGCGCGCGGGCTTTCTCTAGTTGCGGCGAGCAGGGGCTACTCTTCGTTGTGGTGCGTGGGCTTCTCTCATTGCGGTGGCTTCTCTCGTAGCAGAGCGTGGGCTCTAGGCGCGCGGGCTTCAGTAGTTGTGGCACGCGGGCTCAGTAGTTGTGGCGCACGGGCTTGGTTGCTCCGCGGCATGTGGGATCTTCCCGGACCAGGGCTTGAACCTGTGTCCCCTGCGTTGGCAGGTGGATTCTTAACCACTGTGCCACCAGGGAAGCCCTGTTCTTTTCTTAAAAACATTTTCCGTAAAAATCAGAAAATAGCTTTGGCTCTTTCAAAACAAAACAAAACAAAAACTTTGGCCTCTGCTTTAGCAACAATGTGCATCCTGGGGATTGTCAGCTATTTTTTTGGTTTTCTTAACCCAACCCTCCTTTCCTTTCCCAACACCACATATTCTTTCAGTACAGACAGAAGTCAAACCCCGCCCAGAGGGAGGTCACCAGGCCCAGAACCCCAGATATGGTCAGCTTTGATTCCCACACAACATGGAGCTCAGGGCTTTGCACTCGATTGGGGTTTAGCTGAATGGCTTTTTTCTTCTTCTTTTCTCATGGCTGCTAGAGTAGGAACACCCAGCTCATCCTAGGTACCACATTTGTTCTTCATTCCTGACGCTTTTATCCCCAGACCCCAAATTCTCGGGCCCAACGTACGGAATAAGGCTCTAGACTTCTATCACCAAAGGCGTGCTTCCACCTCAGAAGCCTGGAATCTTAACCCGTAGGGAAGGAAGTCCCCAAATAAATATGTGAGTATACAGAAGATCTTTGGGCGAGGCAGCTGTAAATACGAGGAATTTTATTTTATTTTTTGCTGACATACTATGAGGCAAAACAAAATTGACACCATACAAAATAACTTTATAAAATATCATTCACATCATATTGTATCAGATTTACAGCATTCTGTGCATGTTAAGGGTTATGTAAGGAGGTGAAAAAAACACTATGCCAAACTTTTTAGTATTAGTTTATATACACACAGTAAGAAACAAAACAAGTAACTGTTAGGTTTTCCATGAATTTATTGCAAAAATAGTGCAAACTACTTAACCTAGTAAGCTGTAAAACAAACTCTAAAGGACCCAGCTAAGCTTAAACACGACAATAGATGCTCAGTGTCTCAGCCTTTAGCTTTCTTCACCAGTTTAATCTTTGTCAATCAAGACCACTCCCCGTCTGTTCAGTTTGGGGTGAGTGCTGGGGAATAGAGAAGTGTGAAGACCGGCTCTTCAGAGCCCAGATGGATCCGGCTGCCTAGTGCCAGCAATACCTTTAGGATCATGCTACTTACTCAATGGCAATTTTGTGAGGTCTGTGTTGAAAACATTAAGATGCTATGATGTTTAAGTCTGACCTTAGAAATAAGTCGTCCAACCTCTTGATGATATGGAGAAAAGAATTAAGAAAGCAGCATGAACAGAAAGGATTGGGAACATTATTGTCTGCTTATAAACATGGTATCCTTTTTCTCAGGTGTATTTGGGTAAAGTATTAATCTCCTGGTGGGCAACCTTTGAACCAGATATTGCAGTACGTTAAAAAAAAAAAAAAAAATACTGTATTCCTACAAGAGTAACTTTAAAATCTCTTTTAACAGTCTACTGGGGTCCAAAAAGCATATATCCAAACAAAATCATAAGAGCAGAACAAAATGCTACGTATAAAAGCTAAAGAAACAAAATGCAGCATATTCAGGTTCTTTTTCTTGAGGTACCTATATAAATTTAATCACCTGCCCCAAACTACTCTTGTTAGGTAAAAAACAAAATGCTTACTGGTGAGCCAATTGTAGGGCATTTATTATTATTGAGAAAGTGCAACAACGCTGATCTTTACATGCAGCATACTAAAGGATGATTTACTCTTTACAAAATATAGCTTAAGTATTGACCTGATGGAATTTTAAAAATTAAAAACATTTAACTAGAATCATCCCAATATTTTTGAGATCCTGAAGCGAAAAGCCTCCCAAATCAACTTTCAAAGTTATGCCACTAAGGAATGTTGGTTCTCCTGTAAAATTCAGAGATCTCGTTAAAATAGTAAAACTATAAACTACAGGAAAGATCCCTAATTTTTATTTCTTATTGGTATAAAATCAAATTCGTAAGACTCCAAAATACTGTGTTACCTCCAAAGAATTAAGTTAAAAAAGATTGCCATAGTAGGAAAAGTCTAGACTTGTAAACTGCCAAATATAAAAGCATGGAAAGTCATCGATCTATCCGATTTTCTCACCTGCCAGAAAGCTTTCCTAACTTACAGAAACCCTGGGGCTGCTGCTGCAGGCAGCAGCCCACCCCTCCCCCACCCTCCACGGCCAGCGGCCAGCGGCCCTCCTTTCCTCTGTCCATGGTCACCAACACCCACACCAGGAGGGTGGGAGAGATGAAATCAACAATAGTCCATTCGCTGCTTATGAAATAAACTTATAAAATATGCCAGAGGAAGGCGGGGAGGGCACGCACGTGTGGTGAAAAAGCAATGACAAGAGTGTTTGTGAGTTGTTTTTGGTCGCCCCTTCGTTGGCACAGAAAATGAAGTGATAGCTACAAATGTATGCGTAGAAGAGTTTGGAATTTGCTTGTAAAATGTCAAATTTGCTCTTGGACATAATTCTATGTTTCTTTTCACAAGAGGGCAGTTGGGATTCCAGTATACGTTAGTGTTTAGTTGGCTGGGGTGATCTATCAAATTCCACGGCCAATTGGGCTTTTTCTCCCCATGTACAATATAAAATATTTAATTTCATACTGATTTTTTCAATGCATTAGGATTCAACACAAAAGGCACAAAATAAATAGATATTATTAAATAAACGGAAATTATGATTTCAAGCTTTGTGTGGAGTTGTATTTCACTGTTTTGTTACTTTTTCCAATTTAATTTGACAGACTTAGTAAATAGCACCCAACTGTTTAACTGAGGTAGATCCACATTGTAAAGAAAGCTGGGTCCCCTCCATTTTTTGTCTAAATTTAAGATGCTTTTACAAAAACAAAAATCCATTTAATCATATGCAGAAGCAATGACAGGTGGCACTACCTGAAGAAAGCTTAGAACATGAGCAGGTTTGCAAAGAAGATTTACGCCTAAATCATACTCTCCATCAGCCATAAAAACATCTCAGACTGGAGGGAAAAAAAAAAAAAAAAAATCAAACATTTAAAAATAACCCTGAAAAAGTCTCAAGACTTTTAGAACAGGTCTTTTTGACTGACTGCCACAGAAATGCACAATGGTCCATTTTCATCAAGCAATGGCAACAGCCAAGCCAGACCAGAAACAGAGAGAGAGAGAGACAGATGTGTATCACTGAAGGTTTCCCTTTATAACTCCGGAGAAAAGACCTGTTGAATTGTGATACAGCATCTTGATCGGAACAGCTTAAATTCATTCTGCCTAATATCTTTGCATACTGTGAAACATACAAATTTAACATCTGATTAAGGCTTAATTTAAAGTGGCATTACCACCTACCATCATGCAAGCATTGGACATCCTCAAAACACACAGAATGGTATTAAACTAAAGACAAGGACAGGAAGCCTCAGGTTTGTATTTAGCAGGTACTATAATTTTATATTTAATTTTACAATTCATGTAAGCAAATGAAAAGTTATACAGAGAGGCCAATGTATATAAATACTAGTTTATACAGGAACTGTCAATGTACACAACAGCACTGCACGGTTTCTATATTGCAAGCACAAGACATCGTCACGTAGACCCACCGCACAGGTAAACGAGTCCGCAGACAGTACGCACAGTACCACCTGAAATGAGGCCCTTTAGCTGCTCAGCTTCTTAGAAAACAGTAAACTTTAAATGGTCATAATACATTTTGATTCAAAATGTCTTCTAAAATCTTTTTTGTGGGAGAAAATTAAGAAGGGGCAAGATCTACCTATGGAACTTTTGAATTCATTTTTGTTTTTTTCAATTATTTTATAAAAATAAAATAAAACTAGAAAAGTCGATAAAACTCAGGGTTAAAACCCCTCAATACATATTAGGTAAGTAATCTGAAGTGTACCAGAGGTAAGAAAAAATCTGGATTTAGACACTACATTCTTGTATTTAATGAATAATTAGCCACTTTGCTGCACAGAAACTTACAATTATTCCCTTAAAACTTTTTAAAAAGTAAAAACTCACTTGCCGCTACAGTTACAAAACATGAATTTATACCTTCAACAACTACATGTAAAATCCACTATCAAACTCAGGAGGCGAATTTCAGTTCAGTGCTAAACCGCAGACTTCCAGGATTTTAGTCACGTATCTATTTGGCTTTGAAGAGGAGCCCACGTCATCGCTGTGTTAACGACCCCCCAAAGCCGCCCGCAGCCCCCCCAGTGCCTGGTGCCTCTGCCTTTCAGAACAGAGGGTTGGGGGAGACGGAAGGGCCAAGAGCTGCCACCTCGAAGGCTTTTCTGGACAGTTTAAAATAAGTAACACTGGGTTATTTCCCCCGCTTAAGACCATCCACTGACAGACAAGGGTGGCTTTTAACGAGACCGTCAGCCGAGAAAACTGCTCAACTCAATACCTGGCTTGGAAAAGTCAGAGCTAAAACCTGCATCTTCGAGACGTCAAAACCCGAGTCCTACGTGCACAGCTCCAGGTGACACCACTCCCGAGGACGCGGTTTCCCAGCACGTCACAAAACAACAACAACGCGGGGCACCCCAACAACTGAAATAGCACCTGACATCTGAGGGCCCCCCACGCACTTGACAAAGACACGACTCCAATTCCACTTCCCTTTTGAAAACCATCTAGTTCCATTACACTCAGCGTTCTCATTGAGCGACCTTGAGAACAAAAGCCCCAGCTTCGCCGGCGGCCACAGTCAGCGCCTGCCTAAGAGGGCTCCTGTGGACGGACGCGCTCAGGGCCTGGGAGGAGCCACGCGGCCCGAGCCCAGCGACCTCCCACAGGAGCCAGTGCGCAGGGGCCGAGGAGCGGACGCGGCTTCCGAGGCGGAGGGCCGGTGACTGAGCGTGTGTCGGGCCAGGCTTCCTTCCCAGCAACGCAGCCCCAACGTGATTTCGAAAGGACACTGAGGACTGGACTTGAAAGGCACGGAGGCTGAGACGGGGTCCCCAGAACACGCTCAGTCTGGCACCCCTGGCCTCGGGAGACCAGGGGAGGCCTGGGCACCGCCCGCCTCCCGGGTCAGAGGGGCTGCCCTCTCCCACCCCCAGCATCGTTCCCAGCATCTCCGGAGTCCAGAGGAGCCCTGGGCCCCCCAGCTCCGTCCAGCGGGGCCGGGCAGCCCATCCGCATCGCACCCCCCAGCCCGGTCGGTGGTGGGGGGTGGCGAGGGGGCACATTCAGAACCATCAACTCATGGTTCTGAGGACCTTGAAGACTCCAGAAGTACCGAATGAGGTTGGCCTGAACATCGAGCTCCTGGAGACACTTGGGGGGTGGTGGGGGAGGAGTCAATATTTGGTGTTGTAGCTTTAACTCTGGACTACTTGAGGCCAAGGAAGTTGTAACTAGGAGATCATTCAGCCTCCTCCAACCGCCTAAAGAAGGGGGGTGAGGTGAGGACCCAAGCCTACGGTCACACCACCAAGGGCGTTTAAAGATCTAACACACCTGAATTTTTCACATTAACCAATAAGACAGAAAAGTGTTAACAAAAGCACCAGTAATCTTCAGTTCCCTCATCTTTAATGATCTTTCATGAACGCAAAGATGCCGGGGGAGGCCCCCACGTCGGGACGCTGGGGACATGAGTGCAGAAAGCAGGCGGGGGATCTGAGTCAACGGCTGACATCACTAAAGCGAGGAGCCGGCCGCTGCGCAGCGGCCCCCGAAAAGCCCCGTATGGGTTTCTGGCTGAAAACGAGGCCACTTCAGCGGAGCCCAGCAGCCCCAAAGCAGGTCAGCAGACGCAGCGGACACTCCCCAGTGTCCACGCTTCTCGGGGTGGTCTGTGTCTATAGGACAGCGCAACTGCAGAATTACACATTCTTAGACTACAAAGGACACTTGGCGCTTTCGGAATTAAAGCGCAGCACGCAGCGTTGAAGGCAAGGACTTCCTCGTAATGGTGCACCTGGAACCTCTCTGGGCCAAAGTCAAGGTCTGATGAGCGTCCAGAAGAGAGCGGAGCCGCCTCCTCACACCCAGACGCCTGCAACTGCAACACCGCCCAACTGTCCCTCCAGAACTCAGGAGCAAACCAGCGCAAGTGATCGGGAGCAAATGCTCACCTTCTGAAGACGAGAGAGCACGAGGAACCTAAAGAAAAGACGCGACGGAGCAGCGGGGGCGACACTGACCAACCCACAGCAGCGTGTGGGGCAGACGAGATTTCTGACAGCAAAGTGGCTCATGACACGTGATGCCGAGCTCTCCCAGGCCAGCCTCTTCCCGCAGGCTGGCGTCCTGGTCCAGGGCGCCAGCAGCAGGAACCCCTACTTCAAGACGCTGCCGCCCTGGACCCTGTGCTCCTTTCAAGCAAAGGGCCTTGGATTCGAACAGAACATTTTGCTTTCACACCTGAGCTCACTTTAAAGTACAGAGTGATTAGTAACTCAAGGTTCCCAAGTCAAAGGTCAATGACATCTGCACTGCATTTTGAAACCGTGCAGCTCCTGAAGTACTATTTGCACAAGAGTCGGTGTTGAAGCCCCTTTGTGATTTTACAGAGTGTACAGAAAGGGAGAAGAGAGTAGAAGGAGACACTTTCAACCCATTCATAAGTAAAGCAGAAAAAAAAAGTGCTTTCTTATGTCAAACAGGAAAGTGAAAAGCCAGGACAGTGGGTCGCTTCCAGGTCCCACCACACACGGCCCTGCACCTGAGGACGGTGCAGAAAGGCCCTTGCGTTTCCTTCCTGCTGGCCACTAAGAGTCCTAACATCTCGGAGCCGGGCAGCCCTGAGGAGTCCCTGGTCCACCCCGGACACCCAGAGAGGGAGGAGGGGACTGCCCGTGGGTCACAGTATGGCACACAAATTTTCAAGCCAGAACTGAACAGAGAGATGTTCACAATTCAGTTGATTCAGGCAACATTTTGGCTATTTTCAGTGTGGACAGCTACACTTAATTAAAAGCAAACATGAATCTATTGAGAATTCAGAGGTAGCCTTTATCTGCGTTTTATTTATTTATTTATTTATTTTTAAACTAAAAGGTATGAGAAACCACCTTCTGTAGTGATATGGCTAAGCCAATACATTCACTTTAGACAATAAAATGGCAAAACATCCAAAAAAGCACTAAGTGAGGGCACCGAGATGGCATCAACGGGACATTAACACACACTCAGATGACTGGTTTGGGTTTAAAAGCTCCTTTGTGTGTCTGATACTGTGTAGCCTGATCACAAACAGAATTACACACTGTGGACTGGAGCACGTACTTCTCATCTGGCCAAATCATGAGGCCTAAAGCAACAGCACTGCGTTTCAGGTCTGCCTGGCATCTATGGGTTAAGCCACAAATGACAGTTTTGACGTAACAGCGACCTCATGGCTTTAAAATGACGGGTGACCAAAGAGAAGCAAGGGAGGCCCTGACTCTCTAGTAACATTGGCCGTTCAGTTGCTTCCTATCCAAGCTGTCAAATGCTGGAGGGAGCTAGCAGCAAATGCTTTAGGGAGTCATGGCAAATAACGAGGAATTAAACAGACCAGAAGTATTCAAAGGATTTACAATTAATCCTCTTAGAATTAAATCTCAGACCGCAAGGAGAGAGCACACTCTTCTTCCAATAGGCTGCAAACTTCCTTCCAGAAAAAGACAGCAACGAGGCTAATCTGTCCTTCATGAATGGTCAACACACACACATACACATGGCTGTAGAGGGGAAAGGGCAGCGGCCAGCCCACACGGCTCTAACACATAATACTGAAAAACGTGGCAGGATCACTAAAACAAAGCAACGCATTGTATTACATCATTTCTGCTATCCTAAATCTATTTACAATCATTTCAAACAAGTACAGCAGATGCAAAGTTGGACATAATAAAAAGGAAGCTGTCAAAAAATCAGTGCAATTATTTCGAGTTGAAAATTTTCCTTACAAAAAAAGTCAGCATGTGTGTGTAACACGGACAGCCCTATTACGAAGTCACACGTGCACTGTGTCTACACTGAGAAACGTCACAGCAGCCGAAACTGCTGGCACGGCAGCTAGAGAGAATATTCTTGGTTACTTTGGGGGAGGGCTTAAAATACAAAGTATTTGCATTCTGAAAGTGAGGCGTATGAACACTGAGGAAGTTTCTATTCATTGTACATTCCTTTTCTCATGAGCGTGAGAGATGAGTTAAAGAGAGGTCACAGGGAAATTTCTATGGCTTGTCTGGGCCACTGGGATTGTCCACTGTCTGGATTATGTCCACTTCTAAAGCTCCTCCTAATGGAACTGCCTTAGGTGCAGGGAAATGCCCATGAAAAATCCTTTGAACTGCCCAACAGATCAAAGGCCCACTCAAGGACTCCGTCCAGATCCTGACGGGGGGGCTCCATGAAACAGCCTAGTGCTTTCATGATGCCAAGCAACCGAGAGACGCTGTCCCAGCCGCCAGGGGCCTCCTCGAGACAGCCTGGTGTCCCAGCTGCACGACGCCTGGCTGGTCTACCCTTAACATATTGTATCAAATATATAATCTGACTGAAAAACTGCCTTGTAAAAATAAAATTTAAGTCACCCTGCAGATCAATGTTAAACTACATTGCTGCATATATAAGAAAAGCAATTCATCCAGAAAAATTACATTTGTGGCTTTCAAAAATAAATCATCCAGCAAACTTGAAGGTAAACGTTAGGTAATTTATAAAAGTTGGGGAAGATAATTTCTATCGTATTCATCAGGTGCCACATGCCCTGGAATATCCGTATCAGCCAAATCAAACCAGAGCGGAAAGGAAAAAATAAATAGCAACATTTGCATTTAACAACAATAAAAATAACATACAATATAACATCGTTACCCACCCGCCCACAACCCTGCTGTAGGAACTGAACTTAAACTGTCTCTTCTAATGAGCACGCGCTGGGGTAAACGTCACAACAGCACTGCTTACGGCCAAACTCACACAGCGCGGAAATCACTCCACTTCCAACAAGTCCCTCCTGGGGAGGGCAGCGCAGTGGCCAGGGATCGCTCACGGTTCTACAGTGCAAACATTCGTGCACGGGAGTGTGAGAACACTACCAAAAAGCAACACCATGTTGAAAAGAAAAAGCAGACCCTAAAATGTAGCATCAAGTGTATATGTGAAGTCCTCTCAAAACAGAAAACCAAAACCAAAATAAAACAATCCCTTTCTAAAAGTATAGGTATGCCCAGTTTTACAACATTTATCTGAACTAGGAACATCTGAGCTTATTATAATAAGTACACAAACAGCAGGATGGAACCTCAGCAGGGCCACAGGGCTCTCCTACACAACGGCGACTTGAAGCAGCTCCCCCGGGGGTTCCTTCTTCACTTAGCTATTAGGGTGAGAGCTTGTCGAACGTAATAGGAAGTGGTGAAGGGATGGGAATATGTTAACTTTTCTTACGGTGATTATTTTAAAATATACTAGGAAGAGTACCAGGATAAGGATCGAATTGGGAGACCTCTTCTGAAGAGATAAATCCCAGTGTTTCTTTGAAATGAATCCAGATTTCTACTTCATAATTTTCACATTCAGTTTGCTTAAAGCAAGGCACACCTTACTTAGTGGGGTCGGGCAAAGCTGGCGAGTGGACACCTCTGCAATTTGCACAGCCCCGCACAGGCCTCAGGAAACCTGTCAAATGCAGGCAGAGGCGGGAGGTGCCCGGAGCCCCTCTCGGGCGGCCACGAGGTTGCCCTGGGCGGGCGTGACCCACACAGAACGGGCAGGGCCCCTCTTGGCTTCCACGTGAACAGGGCTTGGACTTATTCTACTGCACCTTGAGGTTTTATGCTGTCTCAAAATGTATCCTAATAACGGGGGGGATTGGTAGAAATTTGGGAAAGCAGTTCTTTACCTGAGAAATTGCAACTACAGCCATTTGAATTCTGAACCATCAGACATGTACAAAGGTATGCAGCTAACCCAGCTGGAGACGTTTGGTTTATTAATGCTTTTAAGTAGTAAAAGTTTTATAAAACAAGCACAGGGCTGTAACAAGTACCTTTCTCAAAGTACTTTGGCCCTCTAGAAAGAAAACTTTTCCTTCAAAACGATTTTTAAAAAATTTAGGTCTCATTTTCTGCCAGCCTGTGATCCTGCCCGGTGTATCTGCTTAGAAATCATTTCCCTGCATTGCTGGGGAGTCCCTGCCTGCCGGACCCTCAGTGCTTGAGGGAGCACCCCCTCCAGAAGGCTCTAGATCAGAGGTTCTCGGACTCCAGGCAGCCCTGGACCCCCAGCTGATGGTGTAAAACGCAGATGCCCAGCCGCCACCCCGGAGGCCTTAGCGAGCACAGGAGTCACAGCGTTTTTACGGCCAATGCCCCGACCACCGGGATCCTGTTGCAAGTGGTAGAAACATACCTTTGAGACACACGGTTCTAGATGATCCTAAAAATGACTGAAAACTAACCTAAGTTCAGATTTTAAAAGTGTATTTTAGTGAAAAGATTCCCTCCTTGCTTTGAATGCTCCCGGTAACTGAAGCCAAGAGTGTACTGGTGTCCTTCTGAACAGGAGAAAGTGCCACTTGCTAATAAAATGACAGGGAATTGCAACATTTCTTAGAGCAGAGGCTTCTGTCATTTAAAAAGACAAAAAAAAAAAAAAAAAAAAAAGATACAGCAAGAAGAGACTAATGCCATTAATAAGACACCCACATGCACACACACACGCGCGCACACACGCACACACACACAACACCACTCTTGAGTATATATTGTCACAAATAATAGTCACCCCTTTGTCGTTGCCGCCAAAATCCAGGCCGAGTGTCCGTGACAGCGCTTCCCGCCCCCGCGGAGCCCTCAAACAAGACCGAGGTGGGCGCTTAGCCCAGCGCGAGGCACCCTGGTCGGGACCCTCACTCCACCACAGCGCCAGAGGTAAATGTCAGGCTGGGATGGGAGGGCCATCAGCAGGGCCAGAGGAAACCTACAGAGCACGAAGCAGCACTAGGGAAAGGTTCATCTCCTTCCTAGAATCTCTGTACTGAATGTGGATTTGACTCTTAGAAAACCGCCTACAAGGACAAAAAGCCCATTTAGCACAAACGGAGCTCTCTGCTGTTACCCCTGTCGAGCTGTCCACGGTATCATTCTTAGTGCAATGGATTCTAGATTGGCAAACCCACGTCCGGGGCCCAGAACGCAAATCCTAGCAGAAGGGTCTGCCTCTCCTGCTGGCTTCGCCATCAGCCATCCTCCCGAGGGCTGGGCTCCTTCGCGGAACGCTGGCCTCGCATCCCGCAGAGCGCCACCACCGACAGCCTTCTCTGTGTTTCAGTGCATAGATCCTATGACGCTTGTCTAACAAACCACACGCAGAGAGAAGTGCACGCTGATACGCAGACTCATTCCCAGGAGTGGAAGGATACATACATTCCATTTGTGCTTAATTGGCTGAGCGACGCACAGGGATGAGGCGGGGAGGGGAGTGACTGCTGGGAACGCGCTCCGTCCTCCTGAGGGTCCAGGCTGCGCGGTCTACACGGGGGGTGGGCCGCGGCACACTGAGTCAATTGCATACTCCTGTACTTAAGCACTGAGGAACCACAAGGGTGGTCCAGGCTCCAGGCTCCAAAACACTCTTGATATGCTAAACAGATCACAAGAAGCACCCCGTAGTCAGTAAAATGAAACACAGCATCTATCTATCACATTAATACTGCAAACCAGATATATATATTCTTCTCTTACATTAAAGACATAACAGTGAAAAAGGATTGTACTGTATTTATCACCACAGACCCGTATTCTTTAGAAACTTTGGAAAATAAATGTCACAGTCCTATAGGACAAATCTTATGATTAGACTGTCGGCATATTGTCTTTTTTCTTTTTTTAAATAAATTTTTATTAAAATGGCACTTGTCTGCCAATCCCTCTGGACCTATAAATGTTGTAAACACACACAGCCCACCTTCTGCCACCCCTCCTTCCTTCGGGCTGAGTGAAAGGCGGGCAGTGGCAGAGACACCAGGGCAGAGACACCAGGGCGCCTCGCCTGGCCCTGCCCTCGGATCCCGGACAGCTGGTGGGAGCCAGGTCAGGAGCACACGGGTGTCACTCTGAAATAAACTTTAGTGACAGCATCAGAATGTTCAAGGCTTTAAAACCACAATGTGTTTTATGTTGCTTTCACTCTCACAGAACGTTCACAGCTAGTTTGAGCCCATCAATTTCATATAGAATCATGTGTTAAAAACAAGTAAATTGAACAACCAAATAAATTAAAAATGTTTTAAAGCCCTGAGTTCATAGACTGGTTTTAGGAGATTTTTAGGAAACACGGGACTCTATTTTAATAAGCAGCTTATAAGATTTTGGCAAACCATATTTCCTACGACAATGGGGTCTCATACAGGTCTGCAGTTCAAAATCCAAGTCTGAAATCTGGGACGGAAGGCATTCTGGAAAATGGAGAATCTACTAAAATCAATGGCGTCTCATGTTCGATGCTGGCTGTCACGGAAGGGCTGGGTGTAGCCATTTGTTGGTCTGAGTGTAGCTGGTCTCATGTGAATCCAACTCGGTACACAATCGTAAACACTAAAACATGTCAAGCAAAGTACATGGTGCGCAGCGTGTCCTGATGGACCTGGACTGCCTTTGCCAACGCCTGGTGGTCTCGTCCGTTACTCTGCCCGGAGGTATGGCTTCCTTCAGCACTGTGGGGATGGGGGACAGAGAGAGAGAGAGAGAGAGAGAGAGAGAGAGGGAGAGAGAGAGAGGGAGGGAGAGAGAGAGAGGGAGGGGGGGAGAGAGAGGGAGGGGGGGTGAGAGAGAGAGAGAGAGAGAGAGAGAGAGAGAGGAGAGAGAGAGAGGAGAGAGAGAGAGAGAGAGAGAGCGCAGCCTTTAACGCACCATGAGGCAGCACACTGATAGCTAAGTTAGGACCACGCACCAGCCATCTGGGGAGGCAGCCACACAGCTAACAAATGGCGGTGAAGATGCTAGCTTTTGGGTGTCTGTGTCAGGGTCGGCTCCAGCCACTGGGACCCCACTGCTTCCCATTCCAGAAAAGCAGCTGCCAAAGCCTGTTGCAGAAACGACCCCAGCCAGGAAAGGCATGCCACTCACCTATCATGTTCTTTATCCACCAGGTGGTACCTGGCCCGGAAGGCCACCAGGTGAGCATAGTATGCTGGCGCCGGGATGGACACGGAGCGCGTGCAGCGCACGTAGGTGTGACACAGCTGGTAGGTGAGAATCTGCAGCTCATCGGAAGAGAAACGATTGTCATCCCAAAGCACGTGATAGTGGGAAGGCCTGCTTGTTCCCTAAAAGCAGATCAGAGGGTCAGAGAGGTAAACATGCAAGAGAGAAGTCCAGAACTCACCTGCAAAAGGGTGCTGCCGAGAGAAGCTCTGCTTCCACCCCACAGTAGAATCCTTCACAGAGGATACAGTGGGAGGCCGTTCAGTGACAAGAAGGTATTTATATTATCCTATTACGTATCATTATAAACAGGCATCAGAGCCACATAGTCTATGACCCCCTACTGGTAAAATAACAGACTATACATACATTTATTTGTGTAGAGAAAACTCATAGGAAAGATATAATACAGAAATGGTTGTTTGGAGGATAATGTCATTTGTATATACTAGGTTTTCGACAATGCTTTATTTATAAAGGCAAGAAGAAATCTCTAATAAGTTACATATTAACGCCTTTAAAATGGGAGTTCGAACATATATTTATTTGGTGCAGTGCATGCAGTTTGGAATCTTTCAAAACTGAAGGAGGTGGGGTTGGTCGCCTGGCCCATGCCCCAGGCGGAGCGCCCGCTGGGGCTCGGGTGCCGGCACGGCCGCTGCACTGCTTGCCAGGGCACCCGTGACCGGTCAGCTAGGAGCGCACTTGACGGAAGGGCCTTTCTCTGGCTTCTCCCCGCCCGCCTTCCCTGCCGCTCAAGCCAAGCCAGCCAGCAGGCCCTTCCCGACTCTCTGTCTGTGTCCAGGCTCCCGCGGACCGGTGGGCGGCAGATGCTCTTATCCTCTGATGAGGCACCCGTTCTGCGCCCCACTTGCAGCGTTTAATCGGTGGCTGTCATGGGGGCCTGCGGGCAGTGGGGTATTTTGTATCAGAGGGTGTGCCGAGGACATGGCAACCACAGCAGAGCGGGACCCCTTGAGGCCAATTTTGTCACAGCACTTAAATGTCTCCAGTGCGAGATTTCCCCCATTAGAAAGTGCCTGCGCAGAAAATGGAGGAAGACAGGTTTACCCCTTAAACAAACCAGAAGCCCAGGGGGGCGAGGGCTCCACCCACCAGGAGGGAAGCCAGGAAAGACAGACTGTGATGGAAGCCGGGGTGGCCTCTACAGAAAAAGCGCCCGCCCGACACGGAAGCCATCATGGGGACAGACGTGCCCGGGAAACACTGCGGAAGCCTCCGTCCTCTCTGAGCCACGTTCCTCTTCTTCCTTTTTAACAACCTTTAAAAATGTAAACACCGCTCAGCCCTCAGGCTGCACCCCGACAGGCTGGATGCGGCCCACAGGCCAGTTTGCCAAGCCCTGTTCTAGAGCCACGGTGATGTGAAGGACGTGCAGGTGTATTTCCCGTGGCAGAAGCACAAAGTTTACGGTAAGCCCTCCAAGTTTAAGTTCAAATCCCTTGGGGATTTGAGGATATAAGTCCTCACTTATAACTTGAAACACCCAAAAGCCCCTCTGTGGTGAAGCAGGACAGGCACCCAGAGCTAAGTTCCTCCTGTCCCAAGGGGCACAGCCTCGCAGATCCTGGTGGCTCAGCTCTGACAACAGGTACGCTGGACGTGGCACTTCTGAGGTGGCAACATTCTCTCAGAATCACTCCTGGCAAGCTGTGGGTCCCTTCGCCGGGAGGGAAGATATGCCACACGGGGACCTTCCCCGCACACCAGTGCCCGTGCGTGGAGGGCACGCAGGCCGGCCCCGCCCCTCTGTCACCTCCCAGACCCCATCGAGCTCGCCAAGCTCCAAGCACACAGGGATGCCACTTGTCCCCGCCAGCCTGCCTGGCCTTCGCACTCACTGCTCCTTCCTCCGGGACCTCATCTCGGCTAAAATGGGAAGCCGCTCCCGCCCCAGCACAGCACCCCAGTGGGTCCTCCGTCCCCAGCACCTGACGGTTCTCAGCCTCCACGGTTCACCGGTCAACCGCCTGCGACCCCTCGGGATGGACCGGAGCCCCGTCCGTGCTGTTCACCACCACATCCCCAGGGCCCGCCGGAGCACCGGGCACAGGTCTGTGCTCTGCGGGTGTTTGCTGAATGTGCGGACGGCCCCCCGAGGCACCGAGACTGCGCGGCGCGGGCCTCTGGCCTCACCTGGATGCCGGCGTGGCTGCACAGGTAGAAGTCGAACTCGGTCGGGTGGGTGATCTTCGTGTCCACGGTGGTCCCCGCTGGGATGTTACCGCTCTTCCCCACCTTCAGCAACACAGAGCCCGTTAGACATGCCGGGGGCAGCAGGGCGAGGCGGGCGGGCGGGCGGGCGGGACGCGGCCACACTCCCTTCCGCTCTGAAGTCCTTAAACTGGCCAGCACGTGTGCTCAGTGCTGTGGCATTAAAATTTAGCATATACTAACAGCTGAAATCCAATTAATTCCTGTTCTCTTTGGGCTGGGGTTATTTTTCACCATCTCATAAAGGCCCCCGAGGGAAATGCAGAGTCTTCCCTTCACTGAAGCATCTGCGTGGACCACCTGAAGGGTCTTCATTATTGTTGAGGCCAAGATGGAAACGGTCACCAACATAACAAATCTAAGACCAGACGACGGACACATGACAGCCGTCACCTGCCCACGTGCGCGCGCCCGCCCGCGCGCGCGCGCGCGCGGACATACACACGCACACGGTACTCGAGGCAGAAGAGCCAGAAAACCCTGGCAGCTGTCAAGAGCTTCCCCACTCTACTGGGGGGTTCAGTCACCACGGCAGGGAGGGCGGGTGGCTCCACCAGAGGCCGTCCAAGGAGCTGGGGTGTGGGGGGGACTACAAATTCTACCACACCACTTCACTCTCAGCGTACACACCAGCATCGATAACCACCAAACATCCAGCTACGCCACTGGGACAGCAAAACTCCCAATCAGTCACGAAGTCACTGGTTGATTTTTTTTTTTTTCAGTCGTGCAATTTCAAATATACATACAAAAAAGAGAATCTCCAGTGTAACCCCTCTGCACCTTCAGATGTGTGTGTGTGTGTGTGTGTGTGTTTTTACTTCTTCTCAACCTTTTTTTACACCTTCAGATTATTTATTTATTTATTTGTTCATTTATTTGTTTATTTATTTATAGCTGCGTTGGGTCTTTGTTGCTGCGCGTGGGCTTTCTCTACTTGCGGTGAGCGGGGGCTAGTCTCCGTTGCGGTGCGTGGGCTTCTCACTGCAGTGGCTTCTCTTGTTGCGGAGCACGGGCTCTAGGCATGCAGGCTCAGTAGGTGCCGCGCACAAGCTTAGTTGCTCCGCGGTATGTGGGATCTTCCCGGACCAGGGATAGAACCCGTGTCCCCCGCACTGGCAGGCGGGTTCTTAAGCACTGCACCACCAGGGAAGTCCCAGATTTTTTAAATAAGTAAAATATTTGAAAAGAGTGCCTACCTTTGTATCCCTTCCATGCTGCAGTCTCAAATCTAGACCTTATTATTCCCACACATGCTTTTATTCTCTGCTACATATTTAAGTCTCCGTTAGCATTATGTTGTGTTACTTTGCAGATTTTAAAACCGCAAAGGGGCTTCCCTGGTGGCGCAGTGGTTAAGAATCCGCCTGCCAATGCAGGGGACACGGGTTCGAGCCCTGGTCCGGGAAGATCCCACATGCCACGGAGCAGCTAAGCCCGTGCGCCACAGCTGCCGAGCCCGCGCTCTAGAGCCCGCGAGCCACAGCTACTGAGCCCGAGCGCCGCGACTACTGAAGCCCGAGCACTGTAGGGCCCGCGCGCCTAGAGCCCGTGCTCCACAACGAGAGAAGCCACCGCAATGAGAAACCCGCACACCGCAACGAAGAGTAGCCCCCGCTCGCCGCAACTAGAGAAAGCCCGGGCGCAGCAACGAAGACCCAATGCAGCCCCCCAAAATAAATAAATAAATTTTTTTAAAAAAATGTGGTTGGTAGAATACCGAGGTCTGGCAATCTCCTGAGACCTCTTTTGTGACCTGGGACAACGCCAGCTCATGTCAGCCCTCAGCGTGAGCTCAGCTGTCACAGGCAGAGTTCTGTCTGTCAGGTCTGGCTCATTCCTTTCTTCCCATTTTCAGTTTTTACTAACTTGGGCCCGTTTCACTCTCTGATAGTGGTCTGTTAAAACAGACCTCTTTGATGGTGTGTTTGTCAATTTCTCCTTGAAATTCTGTCTGTTTTTGCTTCACTTTTTTTCTTTACATATTTTTAGGTCATGGCGTGAGGTACCTCCACGCTCACAGCTGTTATATCTTCTCGGTGATCCTGACAGAGTATCCCTTTTCCTCGCTATTGACCCTCAATTTGCATTTTGTCTTCCATTTAGGCAAGAAGCATTTTCGGTGCTGTGGGGCCACCGTGGCATCAGCGGGCGGCACCGCGTGGACACTAACCCGCGACTCCCAGCCCTGCTGGCGGACAGTCTGATGGAATGTCCTTCCCTTCTGGGAGGTCTTTTTTCTCATGCAGTTACTTTGACGCTGTGCGGTTTTAGGACAATGTGTCTAGGTATGGATTTATTCTTATTTATCCTGTTGGGAACAGGAGAGGGCTTTTAACCTAAGGGTTCTGATCTTTCTCCAACTGTGGACAATTCTCAGCAGTTACAACTACAAGTCCTAAGTCTCCTGCATGCTCGTGGCTCTTGTTCTGGGACAGCCAGGAGAGGGAAGAGGAGCTTGCACACCGCTGTCTTTCGGTGTTTCTCCAGACCAGACCCCTGAGTGAGCTCCCCAGGCCCTCTTCCAGCACTCCAACCACCCCGTGGGCTCCCCACTTTACTGCATTCTCCCGCATTCTTTACACTATGCTGTCAATGACCATGGCTGCTAACTGGCCCCGAAACCTCACCTTTGGTAATTTCCTTATCGGATAAATGACATCTGCCTGGACCTATCCCGGACCTGTGGGGTTTGCAGGTTCAAACTTCTCACCAAACTGAGGAGAGCCCTCCTCCAACGTCTCAGGCTGGGTCGCCACGAAGGGCCGGGTCTCCCAAGAGCCTGGGAGGTGGTGCGGGGCGTGAGACCCGTGTCCCTCGAGGCTGCACAGCCCAGGGTCGAGGACACTCACCCGCTCATTCTTGTCGGTGCAGAAGAGCCGAGTGTGGTGCCTCTTCTGGACCACTATGAACGTGATCCCCGGCTGGTAGTCTTTTTCTAGCTTAATGCATGCCTCTCGGATAGCCAGTAACTCGTGGTGAAGAACCTATGGAAAGAAAGAAGAACACTTCTGAGGATCATTATTATGTTCTCAGGCCTCTCGCTACCTAGGAATGAACCCCTTAATCATGTGTACGTTTGATACATATTTACGTTAAGGCTTGTAGTTCCACTAGCTTGTTGTTACCTGTGTGATTCTGTCTCTCTGAGCCTGTTTCTTCACTAATATCATGGAGCAAACGATACCCAGGTTTCGTGGTTAAATGGTTTAGGTTAGATAATGGAGAAACGGGCTGAGCACGGTCTCTGGAATGTTCTAAGTGCTACCACCCACCGTGGACATGAGGCACACTGTGGGAAACACATACATGAACAAATCAATCCAACAGCTTATTTTTGGATTGGAGAAGATGGAGAGAATCTAGTAAAAAACAAAACAAAACAAAACAAAAAAAACCCAAAACACCACTGGCTTAGGACCTGGACCTGAGTTCAAATCCTAGCTCTACCACTAAGTAACTGTGTGGCTGTGGAAAGCCATGCACCCTGTCTGATCCCCAGTTTTTTCAGTTTTAAAATGGGAACATCCCACCTTGCAAGCTTGCTGTGAAGACTAAAGTCACCTGTGAAGCACCAGGAGTTAGGGTACAAGGATGCTGGCACTGTCTCTGCTCCCCCACCGGTGTCAGAGGCGAACAGGCACACAGCCTGGCACGGGGTGGTGATGGCTGCTACAGTGACCACACACCTCAGGGCTTCAGCAACTGCCCTCATCAGATGTTGTGTTGTGATGTCTCAAAAATACGTCTTGATACACTACCAAATGTAAATTAGATAGCTAGTGGGAAGCTGCCGCATAGCACAGGGAGATCACCTCTGTGCTTTGTGACCACCGAGAAGGGTGGGATAGGGAGGGTGGGAGGGAGGGAGAGGCAAGAGGGAAGAGATATGGGAACATATGTATATGTATAACTGATTCACTTTGTTGTAAAGGAGAAACTAACACACTATTGTAAAACAGTTATACTCCAATAAAGATGTTAAAAAAAAAAAAAAAACGTCTTGGGTTCTGGGTCCAGAAACCCCATTGTGGTGATTCTGTAAGATGTGGAGCGCATTCACAGAGAGAGAAAACGGAGGATGACACACACCCTCTTCTGTAGTAAGAATGCCCATGACAGAGGGTGAACGGGTGCGCAGAAGAGGGGAGAACATCTCCCAACGGAGGGAACCAGACGGTTTTGTGTAAGAGGGGCTTTGAGGTCGGCTGGCACAAGCTGGATCCGGACCCGAGAGGCGGCACAGGAGCCCCCGAGCCAGGTTCCCACAGAAGCTCCGAATCAGGGGCCCTGGCCAGGAGCTACCAGACGGTCAAGGAACCTCGAAGCCGTCGCCCTTGCCCGCTGTGGCCTCAGCTGCTCCTACTCTGGACCAGGAAGGCACTGGCACCCGCGCCTTGTCACGTGCGACCCCGCCTGCCTAGCAAGGTGGCCTGGGGCCTTGGGACACACTGGAGTGCCTCTCAGGATGTCTTCCTGTCTGGCCGGGTCTCCTGCAGCATCGGATACTTCTGCCTTCCCTGCTACCGTCTCTCGACGAAGCGTGCACTGGAGACGCGGAAGGGGTGGAGGTGGCGTTAGTCCTGGCCACGCATGGACACGCTAAGGGCGTCAGTGCCCCGAGGTCCAGGCTCGGATGGATTCACTGCTGCCCACAGCCCCCTCGACTTGGAGACGCTGCGGGTGCTTTCACCCGGAGCATAGCAACCAACCCCCTTTTGTCCTCACCTGCCCCTCCTCCAGTGCCCCGGTGTCTAAGAGGCTCCCCTGCCTTGCAGACGTTTCCTCAAGGCGATGCCCCACACGTCCCCTAAGGTGCCGCCTCTCCCCGCACGTCCAAGCGGTGGCTGCGTCCTGCTGACTACGCCAAAGGGCTCCCACCTACCTTCCGCCTGGCCACTGTCCTCACCCCGCTCTGCGCTGCCTCCGCTCCGGCCCGCCCCCTCCTTCGCACACAGCGGTGTCCCTGCCCCCCAGAGACTCCCCACAGCCTACAAGGCAAAGCCTGGAGGCGGGAAGGGCCCCTGGCTGGCGTGTGCTGGCCCGAGTCCGCCTGGACAGGCCTCTCCGCCCGACCTGCCGCAGGGAGCTGACAACCCCGAGCCCATCGCTACCGCCCGCACGGTGACCAGATAAACCTGGGGGCAGAACGAAAACCACACCCCTGTCTTCATTAGCGAGCCCAAGGAGCTGTCCTGCTGAGGAACAGGTGAGTGGAAGACACCGAGAAGAGGGCAGGGAAAAAGCGGGGGAGATGGCCGACCTGCTGGAACTGCCCCTCGGAGACACCGTCTCGGTAGAAGATGATGCGGGTGGGCTTGAAGCGCGTGGACTTGTAGAACTGGATGAGAAGCTCGCGCACCATGGCCGCCAGGTCCTGGATGATCTCCTGCCGGTGCTGCTGGACGCGCACGGTGGCGCAGTAGCGGTTCGGGTGGGCGTCCATGCTGCCCACGACCTGCGGGGCAACGCGGGTTCAGCGGGCGCCCCGAGGGCCCCCGCTCTGGTGGGGAGGGGGGTCCGGGAGAGGGCTCGTCACATGCAAACCCACCACCTTTACAATTCTTCCGAGTGTGTGGCTGTAGTGTTTATACACGTGTTCCAAAGAATAAAAGTTTGCCCGAGGGACCTAGTAAAAAAATCAACGATTGTCCTGAACCCCTAATTCTGCTTGTGATTAGATGTGGCTGAATTACATCAGCCCAGAGAAGGTACCTGGTGACAGTGACAGCGACAGTGTTCCTAATTCTTTCACGCACACTGTTTTCCCAAAGCCATGTGCACCTCCACACATGACTCCAAGATTCCGGCCCCTAAGAGTGATGGGTGTCCCAAAGGCAAGCTGGCCTGAAACCAGTCGCCTGCAGGTGCCACCCAGAGGGAACCAGACGGCGAGTGCCAGGGACATGACCCCACCAGGCCACCCTGCTGCACTGTTCATGCTGATCAGACAAGGAAAGGGCCAAGAAGTACGGAGATGCTGATCACGCAGCAACACAGACCCGCAGGGGACCCGGCAGGGGGCGACACTCACGGCAGCGATGGACGGCTTCTTCCCGTCCCCGGCAGGTGGGTGCGTGACATCCGCCCCTAGAAAGATGACGGGCTGCTGGAACACCGGAGGCCTGTGAGGAGAAGCAGGAGCGTCAGAGGCCGAGGCTTGGGGACACTGCCCGGACCTCTCAGGGAACCGGCAACGGCACTACTTTGCGTGTTAAGGGTACTGTGGCCGTGTTTGTAAAGACTCCGTATCTTTCAGTCACATGTACAGAAAACCTTATAGGTGAAAAGATGCTTGGTGTGAGATCGGCTTCAGAATAAGGCGGTGGGGGAGAGGGCGTAGGTGAGTGTAGACTGAACGAGAGGGCTGAGGTGCTGGCAGCTGTCGTGGCTGGGCTCAGGGACACGAGGGTTCCACCCACAGAGACGGCCGAAAGTGCCAAGATGATTTTTTTTTTTTTTTTTTTTTTTTTTGGCGGTACGCGGGCCTCTCACTGCTGTGGCCCCTCCCGT
>NC_041228.1:2705782-2736168 GCF_002837175.3 Physeter macrocephalus | reverse complement strand
TGTGGTATGCGGGCCTCCCTCTGCTGCGGCCTCTCCCGTTGCGGAGCACAGGCTCCGGACGCGCAGGCCCAGCGGCCACGGCTCACGGGCCCAGCCGCTCCGCGGCACGTGGGATCCTCCCGGACCGGGGCGCGAACCCGCGTCCCCCGCATCGACAGGCGGACTCCCAACCACTGCGCCACCAGGGAAGCCCCAAGATGATCATACATACAAAGAGTCCCATGGCTTGTTACCCAACCTTGGACCTGCAGCCGCACTGCAGGGTGCCCAGGAGCACCCTTGTTCTCTACCCGTTAGAGGTCAGTAGCAGCCCCCGTCCTGACACCCCGACGTCTCCAGACATGACCACACACTCTCGGGGCTGCGACACCACCCCAGTTGAGAGGTACTGCTCTAAGCTCTCTCCCTGGGTCTTCTAACCGCTGGCTGCACTCCAGCGGTCACGACCCTGAAGCGCCAGCGTTGGGGTCACGGTCCTCGAGCCAGCCGGCGGGTCCCAGACTCACCGGCTGTGCGTTCTGGAGCTTCCTCTCTCTATGCCTCACTCTCCTCTTTTCCCTGCCCGCGTGTGCTCTCCCGCCCACCCTGCGCCTGGCCCCCGCAACCCCGTGGCTCTTCCCTGCTGCCCCCTCCCCCAATCCTGGATGGGTCCCGGGAGCATCCGCGGCATAACACACGCAGTTATGACTCACACCTCACACCAGCAGAACCACACCTGCCTCCGGACTCCACTCTCTTCCCACAGCTCCCTCGCTTCCCTTGCTCGCCTTGTGGCAAAGCTCCCGGAATTAGCCGAACCCGGTTACTGCCTCCCAAGCAGGCCTCGTGCTGCCACGGTAACAAGACTCCTCTTTGCAAGGTCACCGACGACCTGCACACGTCCCCCAGGCTCATGGTGGCGCCTCGGACCTCCTCGCGCTTGGCCGGTCGGCACTGAGTGACGGGGCCAGGCGCTGGCTCCTCCCCCGGACCCCACCAGGCTCCAGTGCTGCCTCCTCACCTCCACGACCTTTCCAACCCTGGACTCCCCGGGGCTGAGGGCTTGGACATCCTTCCTATCTACACCCTGCCCTGGGGCTTCTCTCCAGCCTGGAGGCCTTAAATACCACCTCCACGTGAGGATCCTTGAACAAACCTCACCAACACCAGGCCTCTGTTTCCCCTCCTCCCCGCCCCCCCTTGCCACCCAGTATCTCCCCTGGGAGGCTGACGCACCCGCCCAGCTTCCTCATCCTGTGCCGCCTAACCGCTGCAGAGGCGCAGGCTTGGACTCACTCTCGAGTCTCCTCTTCCATTCACAGACCATCCCACCCCAGCCGTGCCCCAGCACCTCTCCTGGGACAACGCAGGAGGACCTGGTCCCCACCCCACCCAGAGCTGGAGTCGCCTTTTAGAACGAGGTCACTGGAGCTACACCTCCACTCGTGAACCTCCCTCCCATGGATGCGCTTCCCCCGGAGGGAGTGCCAGGCCCCCCAGCAACCCTCTGCCCCTCAGTCTCTCAGTGGAACACCCGCCGCACTCCTGGCAGGCTGCACCACAGGGCCCTTGCACGGCCTGTGCCCCCTGGAACGCTCTCCTCCCAGGCGTCTACATGATCCCGCCTCCACCCCACCACCCCAGTGCCTGCAGTCTGCTTAGTGCCACCTCCCCTATGAAACCCTCACCCTTCTGAGCTCCTGTCCCTTCCGCTGTGTCATTGTTGCTCACCTGGGAAGTGTATTTATGGACCCTCTCACCAGGGCCTGCGCTGGAAGGCTAGGACTCCTGCACAGAGTAGGAGCTCAATAAACACAGAACTTGCCGCTGAGTGAACTGAGCGAGTCCAACAACCCTTCATCGCAGAGCCACCCCCTCTCAGGGCAGCCACCACATCTCAGGTGCGGGACCCCTGGCCCTGGATGGGGTAAGAAGTCCCCTCTCCTAGGGGCCCTGCACCCGCTCCTCCGTGGCCTGCAGATGGCCCTGGTCCCCTAGACCGAGAGCAGCCGAGACCTGCGTCCTACTCACTTCCTTCACCCACTGTCCAGGGGAGCGGACGCCGGCCCCGGAAGGCCCCGCCCCGGGGAGTCGCGCACCAGTTGCCCCGCACGTGGCGGAAGGCCGGCCTCACCTCCCCTGGGGCAGCAGGATGTTGTTCACGCCGCCCAGTTTGACGTTGATCTTCAGGCAGAGGTTGGACAGGGTCTGCGGCGTGGTCCTCTGCACGTTCTTCATCTGCACACACTGCGTGGCCATCCCCAGCACCGTGTCTCCTACACGCTTGACCTCGGCTGCGGAGGGAACGGTGCGCTCAGGACGGCTCCCCTGACGCCTCCCCCGCGCCCGCCCCGAGCTCCCCCGCCCCACGTGCAGCCAAGCCCGTGGAAGACGGGCCTGGCCCAAGAGGGGGCCAGAGCCCGGGTTCCAGCTCTGCTCCGCGCCGCCCAGGCCTGCGTTGGCTGCGGGGCGTCCCCCCCACCCGCTCAGGGAGGCCGGGCGGGTGCAGCCCAGTCCTCGTCAGGAGCGTTTCTGCGACTCCTCCAGGCCTGCAGGGCGGCGCGGGCAGAGCCAGGCTGGAAGCCAGGGCTTGCATTCCGAAGGCCACCCTCCGTCACAGTGCTCACGACTGCAAGCAAGCCAATGCTAGAGTGGTTAAAAATATAAACACTGGCATCCCCAAATCCTCGGCACACGCAAATCCAACATCCAAGACCTCTCTGGGCCCACGCCCCCTCTACTCCTGGGTTCCTTCATGAAGCCACTGGTCAGCCGCTCCCGGGGAGGGCCTGGGAGAAGATGCGTCGGATGGGAGCTCCGAGGGCGCTCTCCTTCCTCCTTTCCCTGGACATGAAGCAAGCGCTCTGTCACCGCCCGGGGTGGGGGGGCGCGGGGGGGGTTCCGGTCGGCGACACCGACATGCCTCTCCGTTCCCTTTGCCCTGGGCACCCACACACCTCCCACGCTGGGGCCTCTGGTTCCCAGGGGGCTGCCGGCAGACGCACCCGGCACCCACCTCCCCATGCTACCGCCACCTGTCTACACCACCGGTGCCCCAGAGCTTCCCGAACCAGGGCCTGGGAATCCATCACAGGGGCCTGGTAACTTTCAGCCGCGTGAAAGTGCAACTGCCCTTCTGGCAGAAAGGACTCTGATCAACTTCCAGAGGATTCTGAGGCGGGCACAGCTCACAAGTGGAGAAGTGAGTCCCAGGCAGGAGCTGAGGACGGCGCCCCGAGTGGATGACTGCGTGTGCGTCGCCTGACTGCTCCTCCATCCGGCCGACGTCTGTGTCGGGCGGCGGACAAGGTAACTGCACACGTGTCGAGTCCTGTGCCACCGCAGGACGCTGGCCTCCGGGAACCGCGGCCCCAGAGAAGACTACCGAGGGCGGCCCCGGGCACGTGCGCAGCCGCAATCAGAAACCACCCGGTCTTTCCTAGCTCTCGAATGAGCCAGAGACAGGCAGCTCCTCGCTGTGGCAGAGACACCAAGGGCTGAGGCTGCACTGCACACCCACAGTGCCGCCGACGGCGGCCAGAGGCCGTGTGCGCGCCGAGGCCTACCATAGACGGGGGTTTTTCCAGGCAGGATGACAACCACCAGCTGCAGGCCGGCGTACGTGTTCTTCAGATGCCTGAACATGGGCTCCACACTATCTGCCCCCTGGGCGTATTTACAGAAGCACGGCTGGCCCTGGATCGGCATTCCTGCGTCTCTCGAGATCTTTCTGAGCTGCTCCGTGAAGGACCTGAAGGAGGAGGTTCATTACGTGAAGCACCGAGCGCGCCAATGATTCAGACCAACCGGAAGCCCCGAGGAAAGGGCACAGTTTTAACAGATCCAGACCCCAAACCGTTTTCACTGAGACCCAAATCCGAGTTGAAGCCCTGGACAAGGCCATTTCAACATGGTAACAAACAAAGGCGGCCATTCGTGCTAAGCACGCAGGTTGCTGAAAAGTCACGATGCAACGGGAGACTTCAGGTCATGGCCACGCTGCCCCCTCCCCAGCTGCGACGCTCCCGGGGCAGCGACAAGTGCTGTCCTTTTAGAGCCGCGCGTGAGCAGCTGCCACCCGCTTGCCTGGGGATGCCAAGTGCTGCCAGGGCGAGGGAAACTGTGAGCTGACTGTGCCCCTGGATGTCCCCCCGTCACTCCTGTGTGCACAGCTTGGACTTGGATGACATAATCACGGGAGAAAACCAAACAGCCCACAGTTGGAGCAGCACCGACAGCTGCGGCCGACAGGCCCTGTGAAATCACAGGCGGGGCTGGGGACACAGATCCACGGCTTCTATTTTAAGCTCAGGAATAAACACATCACCGCCTTTTACAATGAAGTGAGGACGCTCCGACCCGCGCCCGCCAGTTAGGTAGCGCTCGGCCTCCAGTACGTTAGTCAGTGCAGCTGAAGAAACACACGAGCGCCGTCTGCGCCTACGCCCACACGTGCACGTACCCTGGGGCCATCCGGCTCCAGGAAAAGTGAAATGGGGGCCACGGACACAACACGGAGAGGGGAGGCACCCCGAGGTCGGACTCTAACCCACTCTGTGCCCCGACACCCCGCGCTCCCAGCGGAGAAGGCTGCTCGAGCCGCTGGTGGCGTGGAGGAGAGGCCCCGCCCCTGTCCAGAACCCTGAGAGCCACAGCTCTCCGGAGCCACTCTCTGCTGCCACGTCCACCTGCTGCTACCTTCCCCGGCTTTGTAGGCCCCCTCCTGCTCCCACCCGAGAGAGGCAGGGGACAAAGCCTTCCTTTCCCGGTTAGGTCTGTTTGGCGCAAGAGCATGAGCAGCCGAGCTGCATGTTTACGGAGCTGCTTTCAAAGGGCCTGACACTGGGCCAGGCTGGGCTGATACAGAAATACGAACCTAAAGTGTTTTTTACAAATAATTTTAGTTCAGTGAACACAGCCTTCTCCTTTGCCTCCACTTGGTACACTTATTCTTCATTGGCTGTTTTGTTTCTTACGTAAGCTGCTCCGCCTCTTCACACTCGCTCCAACAGCGAGTCTGAGAAGCAAAGCGGCACCCGGGTCCCCCACTTCCCGGCCCGGCCACCCCAGGCAGCGCCCTTCGACGGGGAAAGGCTGCCAACCCCTGCCCTCCAAACGGAGCCCACGGCCTGCCCAGCCCGACGGAGCGGGCCTTCCCCGCGGTCCCTCTAGCCCTGCCCAGCCCCCTGCTCCCGGGCGGCCTTACTTGAGGTGGACCTCCGTGCACTGGCGCTGGGGGGCGAAGCAGGCAATGGCCCACACCTTGATCTCAATGCCTGTGTGGAACTGCTTGTTCCTCATGTCCCAAACGCCCTGGACAGGGGTCGCAATCGCTTTATTCTGCAAACGGTGAGAAGTTTAGAGTGAGAAGAAAATGGAAGGCATATTCCTCTGACCTTGGATTTTGTCACTGTCCCTATTGCTGTTGGTCCCCTGACCAGATGGCAGCTTCTGAGGCTGAGAATGGAACCTTTGTGTTGACTCCCCATCTCCGAGCTGCCTGGCACCGAAGGGGTCCCTCCCGCAGGTGTGCACAGGATGGATGGATGGATGGATGGATGGATGGATGGAGGAAGGACAGAGGATGGATGGATGGATGGATGGATGGAGGACAGAGGATGGATGGATGGATGGATGGATGGATGGAGGAAGGACAGAGGATGGATGGAGGGGGGAAGAAGTAGATTGTGGGGAGCAGGGGGTGCCGGAAGGCTGAGCAGGGAGGGCCCAGAGCTCCATCCAACCTCACGGGTAGCCTGGAGGAAAAGAAGGGCCTCACGACGCTACAGGAAGGCTTCCTGTCTTATAAACACGCTTCCGTTAATTTTACCTCATCCATTATCAGTGGGGCAGCCAGGGAAGGGAAGGGAAGTAAGGTGTTTCTTCCCAGTCCTGGGGCTGGGAGCAGACAGGCCAGCGAGGACCGAGCCCACTGCTCCCCCGGCTCCACACGCCACTGCCGGCAGTTGTTTAAGCTATTCCCATTTGGGAAGGAAAAAACAGCAGATAATGCATCCACTTAATTTTGTCATCTCTCAACCAGAAAGGAGCAGGTCTCAACACTGTCACCGAAGGAATCTCTGAACTGCCTTCAAGTGATTCTGGAGCACAAGGGACGGTCAGGAAGGGACACTGTGACTCGAGCTGCGCTGGTTGGACCCCTGTGTGCCCTACAGAGAAAGCTCTCGAGTCCCACAGACTGGGCCTGAGTCAGAGAGAAGTCTTTGGCACTGGCCTCCATTTTCAGTTAGGGCCATGTGGAGGGGGCAGAGCTGTAAACGCAGGCCTGTGGGCAGCAGGCCCTGAAGGACAGGGCTGTGTCCGAGTTGCTGTCATTTACTCTGCAAAAGTGTTTTTTAATGAAAAACACTTTTTTCCTACTAAAATAATAAAAGTATATTGTAAAAACCAAATATCAGAAATGAATGTTTTTGTTTCCTATATTTTCTAAACTACTACCCAGCTCCTGCCAGCCTCCTTCTATAAGACAGAGCCACCACCACAAAGTGTGGTGTTCCAGACTCAGTAAGTAAACACACACACACACACACACACACACACACACACACACACACACACACAGAGTTTACACTGCAATGCACTCTTACTATCTGAGTGCTTCTCAGCCTCCGTCCTACGGTGGACATGTGGCTGGCTGACTGCTATGTGGCAGTCCTGGGCACTGCAGGGTGCCAGCAGCCGCTGCCCATCAGATTCCAGTCTCCAGACACTGCCGGATATCCCTGGGGGACATTTAATGTTTTGTCTAACAGGACAATGGGTAGGGCAGGTGATGAGAAGTGTTTGCTCCCATTACAATGTTTAAGACATCTGGAAAAATTCATTCATTTAGAAGCATTAAAAAGTTTGGATCCTTACAATTCTAACATTCTTGCAAGGTTAGATTACAAGAGCTGCTTTGCTTTCCAGATGACTCCTGTCTTTACTGAAAGGTGGAAAGACGCTGGATATGCAATCTTGGTTTCGCTACATAAGTCTCACTACTTCGGGCATCTCCTCACTGACTTGTGAAGGGGAATCCACCTCTCCCTCCTAGGGCCACAGGGAGGGTTAAGAAGGTGCTCTGTCTGCAGTGTCTGAGCTCCCAGGTGCACAGGTGGGCTGAGAAGGAGCCAGGAGGCCTTGCTCAGAAGGCATCCTGCAGAGAACGGGGAACAGCCCCCATGCCCACTGGCTAGGGTGGGGCTCCCCCCACAAAGGAATACCACGCAACAGTCAAAAACAAGCCAGAGGTCACACACATTCCAAGATCTCCATGGGATCGAAGAGAAAATATTAAGTAAAAAAAGGCAAGGCACAAACGTGTATTTAATATGCAGCTATTTGCACAAGAAGGGGTGAAAAAAATATGTGACTAGTCCCTGGAGCGATTTTACAAGGAGAATTGCCTCCTGGGAAAGTAACCAGGATCTGGGGAGAAAGAGATTTTTTTCCCCTATAATTCTTTGTATCTTTTGAACTTTGAAACACTTAAAAAAATAGAACTTATATTTTAAAGTAAGAAAGGAAAAAGTCCTGCAAACAAAACTGAAGGGGCTTCCCTGGTGGTGCAGTGGTTAAGAATCCACCTGCCAATGCAGGGGACACGGGTTCGAGCCCTGGTCCGGGAAGATCCCACATGCGACGGAGCAACTAAGCCCGTGAGCCGCGACTGCTGAGCCTGCGCTCTAGAGCCCGCGAGCCACAACTACTGAAGCCGGCGTGCTCCAGGGCCTGCATGCCGCAACTACTGAGCCCGCACGCTGCAACTGCTGAAGCCCACGTGCCTAGAGCCCGTGCTCTGCAACAAGAGAAGCCACCGCAATGAGAAACCCGCGCACCGCAACGAAGAGTAGCCCCCGCTCGCCGCGACTAGAGAAAGCCCGCGCGCGGCAACGAAGAGCCAACGCAGCCAAAAAAACAAAACTAAAGCTTGCCACAGGCACTGAGGACTGGAGTCCCACTCCATCAGGTAAAAAGGTGTCAAGTCATGTAGAACGCAGGCTCCCACAGGTGCTCACTGACCCACAAAAGCCATGACCTTTGTTTTCTCTCTCTCGCTCGCTCTTTTTTTTGGCTGTGCCCTGCGGCTTGGAGGACCTTAGTTCCCTGACCAGGGATTGAACCCAGGCCCCGGCAGTAAAAGCGCCGAGTCCTAACCACTGGACAGCCAGGGGATTCCCAAAGCTGTGACCTTGGAAGCTGAGCCCCACCACCTGCGCTGCGGCTAAGGGGGCGGTGCCAGGAGTAAAGGAGAGAACAACTTCTCGTGAGCTCTAAGGGGCTCAAGGGTCAGGACCGTACGGACCAGAACCAGAGGTCAAATGGGCAAAAGCAAACAAACAGCACTGTGCCCGTGACTAAACTGATGCACTTGCTCCCACATACCTCCAAAACAAAAGTTAGAAAGCAGAAAAGCGGCACGAGCTTCTGGAGAATAACTCGTCACTGGCAGAGTATCCATCATACAAAGAATGATGCTTTTAAAATTTTGATGAGCTAATAAAGTTTACCTTTTGAAAAGAAAAGGGGTGATTCAGAAAACTTTAAAAGGATTAAGGAAACCAGTCCTTTATGAAGGCCCACAGCTGTTACAGGTTCACACTGGGGCAGGAAGAATGCTTTACCTTGACCATGGTCTGTCTGCACCTCTGAGGGGGTGGGGGTGGGGGGTCAGGTGCTGCTACTCCACCGTTGACGTTCAGACACTTACTCCCGGCACCCACACAGCGCCCCACCCAGCCATCTACCTACCCGGCCGCCGTAGAGGATGGAGGGCGGCTGGAGGACCCGCCCGGTCACGTCGGTCATCTCGTCTTTGACCATGATTCCAAACTCACGAACATACGGATCTGTGTTAAAACTGGCACTTCTCATCTTGAAAAGGGAAGAAAGAAAAGGCACAGAGTCAGGGGTGGACTTCGCTTCCCTCCAGAAGCCGAGTCTGTCCAAAGCATCGGGGGGGGGGGGGGGGGGCCTTGCCCTGGGCACCCTGAGCTGGCGTCCCCCGGGCGTCCCCATGGGCACCCTGAGCTGGCGTCCCCAGGGCGTCCCCACCCGAGGATCGGCCCGAGGATGTGACGCTCACCAATTTGCTAATCTCTTCCTGCCGATCGGGGGCTGACCTGGCAGTCGCTCTGATCATCGTTGAGGTCTGATTGTCGGTCAGCTTTTTTATACATCTCTGTCCCGCCACTATGTTACAGACCTATGAAGAAACGCAAGGACCGGGTGTCAGCACCGGGCCGGGGAGCGGGCACGGGCCTGAGGCCAAGCGCGAGAGCGGGCGCCCAGCTCTGCCCGTGACACATCTATTCCTCACGAGTGAACTGTGAAGCGCCACGCAGACGCCAGTGTGGAGGCTGTTCCTGAGATCCACTAGGAACCGCACGCGGGAGGAGGCCCTCTGGTCCAAGGCAGAAACCACCCGAGGAAACCCAGCACAACAGAAGCGTGAGCCGGGAACCGCGCCGCTGAAAGCAGCACAGCCTCTGAGACCACCCAGCAGCAGGGCGGGGTTGGCCTGTGTCCTCACCATGGGTTGTGCGGAACCCCCGTCCTCAGACATGGGGGTGTAATACAGAGCTGCCAGTGATGGGAAGGAAGTCTGCCCTCTGCACACAGCACAGGGAAAACCAAACCAAGGGCCAGGTGTTTCAGTAATTGGACAAATACTGAGAATTTAAAACATTAACAGAGAAGACTTAAAAACTTGTGTCCTGGTTTCAGCATTTGATCTCTTCCCAGGCAAGGATTTTTCAAACCAGAAGTGAATTTTAGACTTCCTGAGCACATTTTACTGGGTGCCAGGGGCCTGCTGGGCACACACATATGGTCTCGGCCTTCACACGAATCCTGTAAGTTACCAAACCCATCTTATTAATGCAGAAACTGAGGCTGGACCACATCTGTTAACCTGTCCCAGGTCCCCCAGCGGCAGGAATAACAAGGTTTGGGCCCGGGGTGCCAGCGGGGCCCCTGCCCTGGAAGTCCTCCTCCCAGCCCACAGGGATGGAGGGAGGGGACTTGCCTCTAGGGGAAGGTAGGTGTGTTTCTGCTCCTGTCCGACTTGTAAACATGGGAGGTGAGGGTAGCGCAGAACCAGCTTGTGCCTATCCTTAAAGTACTGGGCCACCGTGCACTCCACCGTCTGCCCGCTCTCCTGCTGCAGCGGGAACCTGGGGAAGAAAGAGGCGGCTCAGGCCCGGAGCTACCCAGGCCCCCAGGGGACGGGTGACCGAGACCCGCGTGCCCGCTCACACAGGGATGCTTTTGTGGGTCTGCTTTCTTAGGGTTGAAGAAGGTAGAGGGTGATTCAAAGCATCTCCCTGGGGGGTCAAAACCAAATCATGCCCTCTGACTTATCTGAACATTCCCAAGTCCCTAAACTGTCGTCTTATCTCTGGAGTCGGGAAGTAAAAAATACCCGCACGCCTACAATATGCAGTAATCACAAATGACGTACATCTAGAGCGCGTGGAAAGGACTCAGGACAAACCCAGAGAGCAAAGCCTGTGCACTTTCCAGCCGGCCTCGCACTGACTCTGTAAGTCATTTACCGGCTGAGTGCTCCAAGCGTCCGCCCCAGAAAACCTGAAACCTTCCAGAACAGCACAGCGAAAGGGACAAGCCGGGTCTGCTCAGGCCTCCGCGGCCACATGTGGTGGGCTGAGGCAGGAGAGGCCCACGTGCAGGGGCGGGAGAGCACAGTGGCATCCTGCACTCGCGGGGGGGGCGGCCCCATGCAGGATGGGGCTGAGGGCGCTGGGCACAGGGGTAGGGGACCTCTGCCGACTCCTTTGCTCTGCCCGGTGGGAGGAGGTCATGGGGACAAGGACACAGGCTCACCTTGCCCCCCCCCCGCTGCTGCACAGGACCCTGGGTGTCTTGGTATAACCAGTACCCAGAGACACACCAGGCACTTCCCACGGAGCGACCGCGAAATAAACTAACGAGTCCTCACCGGACCCAGGAGGCCTCAAGGTGGGGTGAGGGGGCCACACAACCTAAGACAGCACTGCATTCGTGCGGCCAGGACACTTACTACACGGACCTGGACCCCAAACTGTCTGTGAAGTGACGGGAGCTCAAGACAGAGGCCGCAGCAGCGGCCTGGGACGGGCCATGCTTGTGGATCCAGGCAGCGCCAACCGATCCCCACTCCCTCCCTGGACCCCACTCAGCACGGAGGGCTGGAAAATGAACCAAAAAGACCTTCCCTCGCCTGTCATATTCAAGAAGGAAAACTGACGGCGAGCCCCCCGCCCCGCCCCATACGGGGGCAATTTCATTATTTTATTTCACGAGGTGAAGTGTGCTTTTGGAATTTTACAACTAGAATGAAAATCCTTTGCAGAAGTGATTGCTGCAGAGTTTGGACGTCTGAGTGACAGTGAAGGTCAGAGCTGATAAGCGTTTGACAGGAAGGCCGTTTACGTTTGGTGGCTGGCGGGCCGCCGGGTCACGTTGCAGACGCGGTACTTCCTCTTCATCTGCCCGCAGTGCGTTATCTCCACCTTTAGACCTGAGAACACACAGCAGCTGGGCTTCAGCATCAAGACTCGCCTGGGCCTGCAGCGCACGCCCCACTGTCAGCCCGTCAGCTTTCAGGGGAACCTCACCCACAGACCCACGGTGAGGGCCTTCCAGGTGACCCTCGGGCTGGGCCATCTCAACCCCAGGGACGCCCCCTGCCCCAGGGATGCCTGGGCCAGAGGCAGGGTGTGTTTCTCAAAGACCAGGGGCGACGTGGGCTGGGCTGAGAGCGGGGCGTCAGCCGCCACGGCCTTCTGTGCCTCCTTCAGGGTTATTTTTAGCAACGAGCACTGCTGCCGGCCTTTGAGCACCCCCAGGAAGGACAGGTGCAGAGGGGCCGAGCCTACAGGGCCTGCCAGCTCTCCGACGATGGGCAGAAAGACGCACAGCCAGGTCACTGAACCCTGGGCTGCGTTTTCTTGAGTGGAACCCAGGCTCGGCTAAACGACAAGGAATCAACGTTCCGGAACATCCCGAGAAACTGATTACACTCATGCTGCAGCTGCCTGGCCCTCATATCCGCGCTGGGACACTGCCGGGCCACCCGACGCAGAAAGTCATCATTTAGAAATCGTGCCCGCTCTGGGAAGCGGGCGTCCTTGTCCTGCGCTGACGTGTCTCTGAGGGCTGGCTCCTCCGCTGCCCCCTGCCCCTTCCCCTCGGAAACACGGAGGAACAAGAACTTGGGAAACTCGGGGCCATCCAGGTCGCGTCCCTCATCCACCGCGCCGGGCAGCTAGTTACCTTTGATTTCTTTGGTAAACTTGACCCTTTGGGAATCTGTCAGAGGTTTCTGTTGTTCTTCAATACTTTTAAAATCCAAAACTTCACACACAAACTCGATTACTGGCTGTGCCTTATAAAACGCTGTTGCCGAGACTACAGGTGGGAAAAGAAGAGACAAAAGCCGAGACGTGACCGGGCCCGCCTGGCCAGGCCCCTCCCACAGCCGGCCCGGCGCCCCCGCTCGCGGACTCGGAGGGGCAGTGGAGGGGTTGGCAGAGGCTGAAGTCACCCTCTGAGGAAAACGCTGCGGTGTAAAAACAAAACCCATCAGCTGGTGACAACCGCAAGCCTGGGTTTTCCGGCACTTTCTGACCACCTCTGGTCTCGGGCTCCCTGAACTTTACTGTTCCCACGTGGGGTCCAACACACAGGGGCAGCCGGGAACCCCGCCTCGGCCCCCTGAGCCACCGGCTGTGTCTGGGGAGGGGGCCCCGCGGGGGCTCTGGCGGTCAAGCGTGAGCGCCACTACCCGCCGTGCACGAGCAGCGCGGCGGGCCGGGCGCGTGTGGAGGGGCCTCGCAGCCCCCCTCACGCCCCCGATGGCGGCCGGGGCTCCGCTTACCGTCGATATTCAGCATCATCTTCCAGAGAGAAGGCCGGACGGACTGATGGAAGCCGAACCACACCTCTCGGCCCCCGCCCAGCGGGTTGGAGCAGCCCTCGGACGCTGTGAAGAAGGAGCGGCCCACGGGGGTGTACCTGGAACGGGAGCCTTGTCTAGGGAGGCCGGTGGGCACCCACCCCGCAGACGCTCAAGCCGTCTGCCTGTGTCCACGGCCAACACGCGGGGGACACGCAGGAGAACTTCCTCCCGCGAGCCGAGGACACGGGTCCGGTCACACCTCGTGTTCCCCACGCGGTCCTCCCACCGCGATGCCTCGCCCGCAGCCCTCGGGTCGGCACACAGCACTTCACCGCCTTCTAGGATGGGGCGAGCAGGGGCGCAGGTCCCGCCCGGGCCTCGGGGCGTCTGGCACGGAGGGCCGAGGACCTCGAGGAGACCAAGCACCCAAGCACCCAGGCCCCGTTCCCTTTCCACCCGGCTCCTCTATGGGGGCGGGGGGAGGGAGGTGCAGAGCTCGGACCTCGTCTCGGGGGACAGTGAGGTCCGCGTGAGGGAACACCCACGCCCTCCCAGGGGGAGTGACTGAAGGTGCTCAGAGACGGAGGCCACCGCACTCTCCAGGGCAGCGGCTGCGGCATCACCGACGGTCCCCGAGGGAAGACCCTGTCGCCTACAGGCCGAGCCACCAACCAGGACACGCACACTCTGCTTCTCCCAGCCTCTTTCTTTCTCTATTTCCCCCAAACGAAAGACTTTTCTCCCGATTATAAAAGTAACATGGTGATTAATGCCAAGGAATTCAGGAAAAAAAAAATCATAGTAATTCCTGCCACTCTTTTAAAAAATGGATTCGACATTTTGGCAACAACCCTTAAGAGCTGGGGTTTATTGCACCCACCTGCCTTCCTCACATCAACAGTTCCAAGCAGTGACAGACTACATGCAGGGGTCGGGGGACACTGCCAGGAGTGACAGCCTGCCCTATGTTTCGAGAACACCAGGGTCCCCTTTAAATCTAACACGGCCCTTCAAGGAGACTCCTCTTACACTTACACCCTCCCCTCACAGCTTAGAGTTCTGGTCGGTATTGGGAGAGTTCAGTACGGAGGTTCGTTTCAGTTTTAGGTTCTCCTCCTTTCACTTAATCGTTCAAAGACTTCCTGAGGCCCTCCTGTGCATGACACCCGGGGAAGGAAGAGGCGTCCCACACTGGAAACCCGAGTGGTGGGTGCGGCTCGCACACGGCTGTCACATGGGGAGCCGGTGTGGCCCTGCGCCTCCATCTGGTCAATCACGAGCCATCAAAGTGTCCTCCTACCCTCTGCCTCAACAAGTTCAAGTGTGGTGATTAGCGGAAAGAAAGTAACCCACAGAATAAAGCCCAAGTGTGTGGGCGTGGGCGCCGCCCGCAGTCCTGAAAGGCTCCGCCTTGTGGCGGAAGCCAGGCGAGCACAGAAGCTGGAACATGACTCCTGAGCGCGAGGGCGACTGAGAAACAGGACCAAGCTCGCACGTTGGGTGGAGTGACCGGTGCACCCAGAGACAGGCAGGCAACCTTTGTGTGCCTGGCTGCGAACTCCAGCGATTTCTTTTTATATTACAGTTTTTCCCGAGCTGGCGTTGCTACTGCTTTCATCATATAAACCCCTACGCCGTCCCCACCCTGTCCTCGAGAAACAGCACCTCCTCAGACAGAGGATTCAGGCTTCTCAGCTCCCACCTCATGCACGGTCCTCACCTCATGGACGGCAAATGCCTCATAACCACGTCCAGGGCTTGGATCGTCTCGAAGGGGACACTGGGCAGCCGCCCCGAAAGTGCATCGTGTAACGCCTGTAAGCTCACGCAGGACACCCACTTGATGGACACCTTGAAGATGCGGTCCTTCCCTTCGCCTGGCAACGTGACCTCCAGCTCCACCTGGGAGGGGATCCAGAGCACACGGTTACTCACGCTTCCCTCTTAAGAAGCTACGGGGCGGTCAAGGGTGGTGGGTCAGCTTCCAGAACCCCCAGGTTAGGGAAATTCAGCCGGTCCTTCATCCAAGCACAGGAGAGGGCGTGCCGAGCCCCTCCTCCAGCAGCCAGTGACTGAAGTACAAGGGGAGTCCTTCCCACCACGGATGTCTAGTGCTTCCCGAGCCCGATCCCGCACACGGTGGCAGACAGGAGAGGCGAGGGGCCAGAGAAGGCGTCCTGAAGCCGCACAGCAGCGGCTCAGCTGGGGTCTGGGTTGGCCTCTCTGAGGAGGGCACCCCAGGAAGAGGAAAGCAGGGTGCAGGCACAAGCCTAGGCTGCTCCTGGGACAGAGGAAGGGGGCACGGGCAGCTCACTGGGGGTCCTGGAGCGTTACTCTTTCTCCAGTGGGACTGAGTAAACTGCAGTGGCTCTGGGGGTTCCTGTTTGCTGAGTCCCTTAAGAGTCCATAAGCTAGTTTTGCGGTGAATAAATCATGAACAAAAGCCTTCTCAGAACAGACATGAGGTAAAACAGAGCAAAACGCTAACAGCAACCTAGATGGGTGTGCATCCTCCAATTCCTTCGACGTTTCTGTCTGATTAAACTTGTCCACAATAAAACGTGGGCAGATCACAGGCACTGAGTGAAGCATGTGGGCAGTGGGGACAAGCCAGGCTCTTCCCCAGGCAAACAAGCCCTGATACTGTTCCCAGGGCTGTCTATGCCCATCTGTGCAACAGGAAAGTGCTGCGGTACCAGCATCGCCAGGTACAAGATGGCGGAGAAAGTAGCTTCAACTACCACAAGACCAATCAGAATTTCCTGGGAAGAAATTAAAATTCTCGGCAAGACCTCAGCATATTTACACAATAGCTCTCAATGTTTATAATAGCCCTTTCCAACGGAACTCTCTGTGATAATGGAAACAGTCTTTTCTTGAGCTGACGAGGACAGAAGCCACTGGCCACTTGTGGCCACTGAGCACTTGAAATGTGGCTGGTGAGACTCCGGAACTAAACTTTTAGCTTCATTAACTTCTAGTAGATTTGAGCGCACGCGGCCGCGTGCAGCTGGTGGTGGATGTTCAGGACAATGGTCCAAGGTGCGCCCTCTGGAGCCAACCCTGGATGAACAGCAAACCCGCTTCTCTCCCCGCCTCCCAGTTTGTCCTCCGCCCCTCACCACGCCCACCCACCCTGCTCCCGTCATGCCCAGACCCACCTTTGCCCAGTCCCTTCATTCCACCACTGAAACATTACATTACTATTTGGTGACTGACTAATGCATCCCGAGCCTCACACACACAGACCCCACTCAGTTGATGGCTGAAGCAATTCTGATATTTGCTGATAATACTTCCCCACGTTTATGGAACATCTACTGGTAGGGCACAGACTACACACTTTATCCTTAAACACCCAAAAATCCCAGCAAGGGAGACTTGTTCACCATGCTTTATACAAAAAACACAGACCCTCAGACTGACAGTCCAGCCCAAGGCCACACAACCATGAAAGGGCAGATGTGGATTGGGAGCCAGCTGGGCTGATGTCAAAGGCCCTTCCACTCACCACGTGATGACCGGGTCGCCGAGAGGCCCTGGCGCCAGCCTCACTCGCTCATTCACGCCCTCCTTCCCTCTTCTCACCCGACAGCCTGCGCTCGGCTCCTCTGCTCACTCTGCACTCTCACGGGCTCCCTCCCTCATGCACGTGCTACACCCCATTCAGACATCACCAGAGCAGCAACCAGGCCGCGCTGAAGGCCCTGCACACCTGTGTCCTCAGCGTGCTCCAGCACAGGCCCACACACCAAGCCTGACGGCCCCCAAATGGAAACGGCCTGAGGTCCATCGAGGGGAGAACAGAGCAGTGGAAAAGGAACACGTTCTTCACAACGGATGGATTTCAAGCATCTAACACGGAATACAGTGGCAAGCCACAGAGGCACACTGCGGTATGATTCGTCTCAGGGCAAAACGTACGTGAAGGATGCACACACAGCTGATAAAAGCAGTCAAGAAAGGGTCCATTTCACCCAGGTCATCAGGATGGTGGCCATGGGGGAGGGCGCCGGGAGAGGGCTTGAGTGTGGACCAGCAGAGACCTGCTCGCACGTCAGCAGAGGGGGTAAGCACTTCCGCCTATTCAGAAATGGTGCACCAAGGACACGGCCAACAGGTGGGTGGAAACCGCACGCTAGTTTCCATCTCACACACCGACGTGTACAGCGGGCACTTCACGCCTACTGCAGACGTCCCCACCCAGAGGCGCCTGGCGTATCTAAAGAACAATTCTGTGAACCGGAGCTAATTAGACGCTTGTCAATGTCATTCTTTAAAAACGCCTCTATAATCCAACTGAGTGGGATTCGGAGGGGCGTATTTTCCTTTAGCAAAAGGTACTTCTATTTTTATTTTATTTATTTATTTTTAAAACACCCTTCCTTTACTTACTTATTTATTTCTGTAATTTATTTATTTTTGGCTGCGCTGGGTCTTCGTTGCTGCGCGCGGGCTTTCTCTAGTTGCGGCGAGCGGGGGCTACTCTTCGTTGCGGTGCGCGGGCCTCTCACTGCGGTGGCTTCTCTTGCTGTGGAGCACGGGCTCTAGGCGCGCGGGCTTCAGTAGTTGTGCCACGTGGGCTCAGTAGTTGTGGCTCGCGGGCTCTAGAGAGCAGGCTCGGCAGTTGTGGCGCACGGGCTTAGTTGCTCTGCGGCATGTGGGATCTTCCTAGACCAGGGCTCGAACCTGTGTCCCCCGCATTGGCAAGTGGATTCTTAACCACTGCACCACCACGGAAGTCCTCTATTTCTAAACAGATTCTAGACCAGCCTCCTCTTGGCCCCCATAAAAAGGGAACAAAATAAGCTCCAGGCTCTACAACATTCTCTGTCAGTCACGTCTCAAGAGGCCGAATGGTACAGGCAACTAATATCTTAGGGATGATGGAGATTTCAACAGAAATGTCACTCCAGGGGCAGGGTGGCACCGGGCTTCAGCTGTGACACGAGTCCAAGAGCAGTCCTCATGTCCGTCTGGGCTGCTGGCCACTGGACTCACTCCACACACCAAGACACTTCAACCTCTGAGCATCCTGTAGCTCTTGGTCCCAACCACGCAGCATCCAAGGGCAGTGTGTGGGCTCCCAGCTCTGTAACCTCTGTGGCTCCTTTGGGTCCCGTCTGTAATACGGGACAGGAGGACAGCCCACACGCCGCACAGATGCCTGTGCCAACCGAGGATGCCGGCAGCCCAGAAGCTGTGACACAGGAAGGCGACCACTGCCAGCTTTTGAATGTGGACAACGTTAGCAGGGACGCCAGCCCAGGCCTGGAAAACGGTGAGGCAGATGTGAGAGTCAATGTCTCCAGGCAGACCACAGCCACACACTCAGTCCCTCCTGTCTGAACGTCACCAGGGCGACAGACTAAAACTGGGACAGGAAGAGTCCCGCTTGGCGCCACCGTGCAGCTCGGAAGCAGCACCGACGAGCAGGGAGAGGCGTGCGCAGCCAGGGAGCAGCAGCCACGGCGCCCGGCGGGCTTTGCTTGTCCAGATGTGGCTGCCATCCATCCCGCAGGAAGGAGCGACAGTGCTGGCAGGGCCTCGGGGTTGCCAGGCTCCATGCACACAGGGAGCTGGGAGCGCAGGTCTTCTGTGACCGGCACAGCAACAGATCCCCTCAACGAGCAGCCTGTCCCCAGATGACCCGGGACAAAGCGTTGGGAGACGGCCGGGAGTTCGGTGACCGTGGCAGGAGAACGACAGGTCCAGGGAGGGGCTGCGCCGCCGAGGGAGCTGTGCTTTGACAAGCATCTCCACCCGCCGAAGGGCCAAAGCACGCTGACAAATGCTGCAGGCCCGGGCCTCCCTGGTGTCGCAGCGGCTAGGAACCCGCCTGCCAATGCAGGGGACACGGGTTCGAGCCCTGGTCCGGGAAGATCCCACATGCCGCGGAGCCACTAAGCCCGTGCGTCACAACTACTGAGCCTGCGCTCTAGAGACCGCGAGCCACAACTACTGAGCCTGCAGGTCACAACTACTGAAGCCCGCGCGCCTAGAGCCCGTGCTCCGCGACGAGAGAAGCCAATGCAATGAGAAGCCCGCGCACCGGGATGAAGAGCAGCCCCCGCTCGCCGCAACTAGAGAAAGCCCGTGCGCAGCAACGAAGACCCAATGCAGCCAAAATTAAATAAATAAATAAAATTTATTTTTTTAAAAAAATGCCACAGGTCCACTGGAGGGACCCTCAGTCCGAAGGCAGCAGGACTGCCTGAGGGGCAAACGAGGCCGAGCAGACCCTCCACCTGTGGGCTCGCCAAGGACGGGGCCCCAAGGACGGCTCCCTGGCCCCCACTGCCTCTGCCCTCCCCTCCTGCCCCTCCTCAGACCTGCGACCCTCCAAGTGCAGAGGCCTCACCACCCTGCTCAGACTCTCCGGCCCATCACCCCAGGTCAGCAGTGGCCAGCGGGGCACAGGCAGCCCGGCTTGAGGCCCGGGGCACGGCCCCGGGGGGAGACGGAGCACCTTGGACCCTGAAGGCTGGAATGCCTTCCACGCAGGGTCTGCTACCCATCTGAGCGCGCGCCTGGCCTCAGGGATGCTTCCTTCTCAGAAGGAGACGCTCACACCTTCCCTGAATAAACGCAGAGAGGCTGTAGGTCCAGGAAGCTGCCGATCCGATGGGGGAGGGCTGGACCCAGCACCAAGGACAACACACGACACACATTCCCATTTGCAACTCATGTCACGCTCCTGCTGAAGAGGATCCAGAAGTTAAACCCCAGACTGTGAGCTGCCCTCACAAACTCCTCAGTCTCCGTGTGGGGAGGTGAGGGGCCGGCCTGGCGCAGCGGGTCTTCCAGCCACGATAGGGCTGGGATCAAGGGGCGTGCGCGCGCGCGCGCGTATGTGTCTGTGTGTGTGTGTGTGCGCGCGCGTGCGGCGGGCGGTCGCTAGTAGGAGAGAGCAGGAGTAGATCGCAAACAGCTGCCTTCCCTGAGTAGGGGCCCGGGGCCACATTCTGTGCACAGACCTGTGCAGAGCCACCTGCGGCCCCCGGGCAGGCGCTAGCAGACACAGGGTTACCGGGACATTAAAGGATGTCTTCTCTTACTACAAAAGCACCCATGACACAAAGAAAAGTACTGTATAGAAAAAAGAGCAAACGTAAAAGGAAAAAAAAAAAAAGGATGACACTTTGCTACAAGATGTGAACATACGGAAATAGAAAAGGTTAACATCTTACACTAGCTCTCAAACGGAAGAGATTAATTTCTGCATCTTACGAATATTTGACAGAACCTTAAAGACAAGTGGAAGGAGGGGCCTGGAATCTGGAGACCCAAGCTAACCAAACGCTGTGGCCTTGACTAGGTCCTCTCAGCTCACCTGAGAAAAGGATGAGGATGGGTGAGACTCAATTTAAGAGACACTGATGCCCACAGAGTCTTGGCAATACGTACGAAGGGCTGCTGTGGGCATCAGGGCATCCACACGGACATGGGTCAAGATGATAGATGCGAACCCTTGGACCAGCAACATCAGCTAAGCTAAGCATCTGCTAAGTGTGCACTGTGTCCCAGGTGTTCTACGGGCATCACCAGGAGAGCAGCTTAGAGATGCAGACACCCCAGACCCTGAACCGGCACTTAACAGAGGCCCCAGGGCTGCAGGAAGCACACTGAAGGTGGTGAAGCTTTTCTTGGGGTGTGTTCACCCATTCAATTGTCACAAGGACCCTGGGAGGTAGTTTCTATACCATCTCCCCATTTTATAGGGGTGGCAGGTGAGGCAGCTTTACCCAAGGTCCCACCACGAGTTCAGGGCGAAGCCAGGCCTCGGATCAGACCGATTATTACTCTAGAGCCCGTGTTAACGTCCACAACGATGTGTCTCAAATGTGAACACCACACATCCTCCCCACCCCTTCTGAAGGAAAAATACTCCTTAGCCCCTCCTAGTATCTAATTATAAATATGTACAGACAAAACTGTGAATAAACTCCTTATGCTCTTCTTTCTTACAGAACTTTAAACAAAAACAAATTCGCAAATTAAACACAAGACTTTATAACTCATCCATCTCCAATGCGGAGCATGTTAATGAGCAAAGGGGTGACTGCTCAGCCGACAGCTTCGGGTCCTGGGGCTCCTTCAAATTCAAAGCCATGTCGATGCCCAGCAGCCAGGCAGGGCTGGGCGGAGCCCCACTCTTATCTCCTGGAATCACCGCAGGGCCTGCGGGGACAGAGCCCTTATCACTCCTGGCCTGCCCTTGGCCCTAACGTCCTGCTCCTATCTGAGCGTCACACTTCATCACACTTCCCAGCCAGCTGCCTTGCTGGGAGCTGAAACCGCCGGCCCGGCTGGCCATTCAGACGGCCAGAGGAGCTTAGTGGTTTTAAGACCATCATTAAAATGCAAGAGCAAAAACATGTCTGTAGAGAACTTGCAGGTCACGGGGCAGCAGTTTCAGACCCTCTAAGCTCTGAGCTGTTTTCCCTCTTGGGGACCCTGGGGGTAAGAAGCTAATTGTGTTAGGTCACTCTTGAAGGGAATCAGCTTCTACAGTCTCGTTGGGATAATGGTTAAATTACTAGTTTGGTTTTTTTTTAAAGTACGGGTAAAAACGATTTCCAAGCCGTCCTTGGTCCTCCTCTCTTATAAACAATACCCATCGTCCCAGAGCAGCCCATTGGTTGAAAGATATGCCAAGAAGTAACAGCTTCTGGGCAGAAATTTCACTGCTTTTTAAATAAAACCACAGTAAGGACAAAGACAGCAAGGAAAGGCGACACTTTGAAACAACCACTACTCCCTGGTTGATCATCAGGTCAGATGAATCACTGGCTTCGGCTGAATGATTGCTGTGTTATACCGCCTTGTCCCCCACCCACTCACCTGTGCAAACATACTTCTCCGTAGGTCTTTACAGCCCCGCCTTGTCACCCAGGCTCCTGTCTGGTGCTGGTTTGGGGCATGTGCGTGCACGTGTGGGCTTTACATTTCAAAGTTTAGTGGTTTCAAGAAGTTCTCAACGTCTTTCTCTGCACTTAGACAACTTAACCCTGTGCCACTGAAAACCAGGGCACACGGAAGGCAGTTTCTGTGGATCTCGCGACGAAGCACACGGCCAATTGGCGGCTCTCTCCCCCTGGGCGAAGTGACTCAGTGTGTGACAAGAGGACAACGGACTTGACTTCTCGCACACTGCTCTCGATCCAACCCACCTCTGTGAGCTCACCTTATCCCTCCCAATTGGAAGGGGCATCGCTGTGTAGAGATTCTTCCTTCCATCAAACACTGGTTTCCGATCCCCAAAGATCTGTGTTTTAAAGTGCTGAACCATATGTTCCACTATTTCCCTGAAACAAGACAGAATTCGAGCAAAACATCAATAAAATCAGGGAAATGGCACACAAGGACGACATTCTTCTGACACTGGTTTTTAAGCAATTTTATAAGCCCCGTGGCTCCTTTTAAAAACGTGACTTTCAACTTCCTTCTATAAGAAATCAAACTAGAATCATCCGTGGGTTTACGCTCACTCATTTAGTGACTCAAGCATGGGAGAACCCCCTCCCCGCCCAGCGCTGTGCACGCTGCTTCCACGGAAGACCAGCGGACGGGGCTCCTGCTCCGGAAGCTGCGGGACTAGCTGCCGCGTGTGACGTGCACACAGGGCGCCCCCCACCCCGCCAACACCGCGGGCTGGCTCGGCCGGGGCCTCGGGCTCCTGTGGTTCGCTGTACAGCTCGCCCTGGGTACTGCTGCCCTTTCATTCTGGGCTCCGGCATGAAGACCCTGAACGTGCAGTGGAGGTTTGCTACTGTAAGTGACGAAGATTCTGGGGCTGTCTGCTCCTCGGGCGTGAACGGGAGCGGCAGGAACCCGGCGAGCACGAAGCAGCTGTTCTGCTGTGGGGCTCCGAGGATCGAGCAGACCTGTGGCCCTACCTCGCCCCGTTTTGCCTATCTGCCCACGTTTTGCCTATCTGCCCACGGCTCAGCAGAGAAACACACCGCGACGACCAGGGACAGCTCAGCTCTCCTGCGGGCCCCAAGGCCCAGGGAAGCGCCAGGCCCACCGACCACCCTCTCCGCACTTCTCTGCTCCAAGGGAGCCCCACCTGGAACATCTCTGTCAGCATGTCCCATTAACTCACCTGACTCTGATAAAGTACAGATAGGAAAAGCTGTGATGCCTGCCTGGTCCCCAAAGGTCCTCGTAAGGGAAACATGCAAAGGATTGATAGCAAACGGACTGTTAGAGGCTCAAAATCTCAGTCATTATCAGGAAACAGCAGCTCATGGGATGTGGTAAAGAGGGAGATGGATTCTGACAGCAGGGAAAGGGGAGGTGGGCAGAGGAGGGGGAGGCACATCTCAGCTCAGCCTTGTTGCCGTAAGGGTATTTCTCTGGGACACAGCCTTGGTCATCTTTCAGGACGCAAGAACCAGAAATTCATTCCATTCTTTTCCTTGAATGAGAAAAGTGGGCCTAAGAAGGGTTTGCTTATTCAAACTGGCTTTGCCCAGCTGACTTTCAACTGTGCTAGTTGCAGGAGGTGGCTCTCCAGGGATCCAGCTAATCCTGCCCCAAACACCCACTGCTTGGGGAGTCCCTGGGACAGACGGAGCCTCTGCTTTGCTGGCTTCACCAAGAAGGCACCAGGCCTCTGACACCAACTGGGAGATCACAGCCCTAGCAGGACAAGGACAGCCCTAGCTGTCCTCAAGGACAGCTAGTGCAGCTCGGACCTCCATCCCCGCCGCCCCTGACCTGCTGCTCCACACACTACTCTGGGCCGCCCAAGACAAGGTGGCCCCTTCCTCCACGCTGTCTCCAGACCACTGCCCCCCAAGCTTCAAGGACCCCATCTTCTTGGTCAAGACTTCACGGTCAACTCAAGGTCCAGATGGCTCCACTGGGGAGTCCCACCCACATTCAAAGAACAAATCTACCAACGGAACTCAAATTTATCATGAACAGAATTAAGAGGGCACATGCCCCAACTCATTTTATGAGGCTAGAAAAACTTTTATCTCAAAACACAACAAGGTGATCGTGGGACAATCTCACTTATAAACACAGATGCAGAACAAAAGAAGAGAAAGCCCCACCCTCCACTGCTCCTCTCTCCCCCAAGATTGGAGTAGATCAGCCAAACCAATGTGGTCCTTCCTAAAGGGACCAGTAAAGTACATTACAATGAGAAATGGACTTCCTCACAGTTAAGGGTGTAGGTAATAAGGGATAGGGGACAACTAGTTCCAAGTGGCATACACAACTCTTTTATTTGGGAGTTGGAAACACCACAAGAAACAAAACAACCAACTGATATACCATATTCATGGACAGGAATATTCAATTCTGCAAACAAATTCATTCCTTCAATCCCAATGAAAATCCAGAGGGGTTAATTTTTATCTGATGGGATTTAATAAACTAATTCTAAAATGTATTTGGAAATAACAAAGGATAAAGGCTGGTAAGCACACTCTTGAAAAGGTACCTGGTGGACGTAAAAGCTACCATGACAGAGACAGTGTGGTGCTGGAGGAACAGACAAGCAGAACTCAGGAAAGAATCGAGGGCCCAGAAAAAGACCCACGGACATACAGACGTTCCATTTATGACAGAAGGAGGAGAATAGAGAGGACAGAGAATACTTCTCAATACCTTATGCTGAGGCAACTAGGTATCTAGCGTTCAAAGCAATAAATGGAGCCCACGCGACACAAAACGTTTATCTACACTAACACTTAACTGTTCTCAGCTGAATTCAACTGTTGGCATGATGACTCCACTTACACACCAAACTATGGGTGGGAGTCACGTCTTACCCAGGAACATCCAGCACCTGGCAGTTTGGCACACCAGGGGCTCAGTAAATATTTGTTCAAAGGAGGAGGCTGTTCAGTCATTACCTCTGGAGTCACCCTGATGGACTACGAAGCAATCCTGCTCGGATGACTAATGGTACACAACCCCGACCACCACATGGACCAAGAGAAAGCACCCTCATTACCCACACGATGTCCCCATATGCCTCGATGGCCCACTTGATCACCTTGTATCATCTTTTGCAAAACATGAGTAGGAATCACTGCTTAATTTTTATGACCTAAGAGCAACTAATTCTAAAATGTGAAGGTCCCTTCTCTCTATCAGCCCAGACTGACTCCCAGAGGCTGGCCAGTGCCTTCCTGTCCTTCTCTCTCTGTTTTAACTGTGGTAAAATACAGATAACATAAAATTTGTCAACAGTCATTTTTTACATGTACAGTTCAGGGGCATCAGGTTACATCCACATTGTTGTACAATCATTACCACCATCCATGCCCCGAACTACTTCTTATTTCCCAAGAGAAGCTCCGTTCCCATTAAACAGTAACTCTCCCCACCCCTCCATCCCCTCCTTTCCAGGCCCAAGGACTTTTTTGGACCAGATTCTCCCCAGCGACTGCTGAGAGATGTCTGAGCAGAACCACCTGGGCACATGTTATTCCTCAAGTCCCTGTGTTTAGTTCTTTCTTCATATCAAGTTTGCCCACTGGAAAGCAAAGTTCCTGTACTACATCAGTTTGGCTCCCTGGACAAACACCTTTACCGAACCTAATTCTCAAGCTATGATCCTGACCTCACTCAAAAGGCAACAGCCCCCAGATACTATCTGTACACATTCTAGAGACTCATGACGTGCTCAGTATCTTACAGAATGATCCACATATTAAAATGTAGAGTGAAGATGACAATGGCAAACGTGTTGGCACCTACTCTCTGCCAGGCTGCACATGGAACAACTCATTCAGTCCTCACAGTAACCTAGGAGGTCAACACCACCTCCATTTTACACACAAGGACACAGAGGCACAAGCCACACACTGGAGAATGTCAGTGGCCAGATGTGAAACTGCCTCGTGGTTAACAGGACATGTCTGCTAATCCAGAGAGGCTGAAGTGCTCCCTGGCAGCTTGTCTGCCTTGTTACCAAAATACTGAGAAGTTTCCTCTTTTAAAAAAATGCATTCTTGTAATTAAAAAAAACCCCAACAGACAAAAAAGTCCAAGACCAAATGACTTCACAGATGAATTCTACCAAACATTTAAAGAAAAGTTAAACCTATTCTTTTCAAACTATTCCAGAAAATTGAAGAGGAAGGAGTGCTTTCCGAACTCATCTGATGAGGCCAGCATCACCATGATATCAAAACCAGACAAAGACATCACAAAAAAACAGAAAATTATAGGCCGATATCTGATAAACATAGATGCAAAAATCCTCAACAAAATGTAAGCAAATCAAATTCAGTAATACATTAGAAAGATCATACACCATAAAGTGGGATTTGTATCAGAGATGCAAGCATGTTTCAATATCTGCAAATCAATCAATGTGATATACCACATTAATGAACTGAAGAATAAAAATCATCATTACCTCAATAAATGCAGAAAAAGCATTTGATAAAATTCAACATCTATTTATGATTAAAAACTCTCAACAAAGTGGGTATAGAGGAAACATACCTCAACATGACAAAGGCCATAATATGACAAACGGCCAACATCACACTCAATGGTGGACAGCTGAAAGCATTTCCTCTGAGAAGAGAAACAAGAAGACAAGGATGTCCACTCCTGCCACTTTGATACAACATAGTTTTGGAAGTCCCAGCCACAGCAACCAGATAAGAAGAAATAAAAGGAATGCAAATTGGAAAGGAAGAAGTAAAACTGTCACTGTTTGCAGATGACATGACACTATATAGAGAAAATCTTAATGATGCCACCAAAAACCTATTAGAACTAATACATGAATTAGATAAAGGGGCAGGATACAAAATTAATATACAGAAATCTATTACATTTCTATACACTAATAATGAACTATCACAGAGAGAAATTAAGGAAACAATCCCATTAAAAAGAGTGAAATACCTAGGAATAAATCTTACCAAGGAGGTAAAAGACCTGTACTCAGAAAACTATAAGACACTGATGAAAGAAATTAAAGATGATACAAACAGATGGAAAGACAGTTTCATGGATTGGAAGAATTAATATTGTTAAAATGACCATACTACCCAAGGCACTCTACAGATTCAGTGCAGTCCCTATCAAAAAACCAATGGCATTTTTCAGAGAACTAGAATAAATAACCCTAAAATTTATATGAAAATGCAAAAGACCCCAAAACAGTCAAAACAATCTTAAGAACAAAGCTGGAGGTATCATGTGCCCTGATTTCTAACTATACTACAAAGCTAAAGTAATCAAAACAGTATGGTACTGGCACAAAAACAGACACACAGATCAGTGGAACAGAATAGAGCCCAGCAATAAACCCAACTTACACGATCAATTAATCTATGACAAGGGAGGCAAGAATATACAGTGGGGAAAAGACAGCCTCTTCAACAAACGGTGTTAGGAAAACTGGACAGCTACATGTAAAATAATCAAACTAGACTACCTTTTTTTTTACAAGAATACACTCAAAATGGATTAAAAACTTATATTTAAGACCTGAAACCATAAAACTCCCAGAAGAAAACATAGCCAGTATGCTCTTTGACATCATCTTAGCAGTATTTTTTTGCACCTGTCTCCTTAAGCAAGGGAAACAAAAGCAAAAATAAACAAATGGGACTACTTCCAGCTAAAAAACTTTTCACAGCAAAGGAAACTATCAACAAAATGAAAAGGCCACCTACTGAATAGGAGAAGATATTTGCAAACAATATATCTGATAAAGGGTTAACATCCAAAATATACAAAGAACTCATGCAACTCAACATCAAAAACCCAAACAACCCGATTAAAAATAGGCAGAGCACCTGAGTAGACATTTTTCCAAAGAAGATATACAGATGGCCAGACACATGAAAAGATGCTCAACATCAATAATCATCAGGGAAATGCAAAACAAAACAATGAGATATAACCTCACGCCTATCAGAATGGCTGACAACAAATAAAAAGTGTTGGCAAGGATGTGGAAAAAAAGGGAACCCTTGTGCCCTGCTGGGGGGAATGTAAACTGGTGCAGCCACTATGGAAAAGAGTATGGAGGTTCCTCAAAAAGTTAAAAACTACCATACAATCTAACAATTCCACTTCTGGATATTTCTCTGAAGAAAACAAAAACACTAATTAGATATACAATATAAAAGATACGTGCACCCCTACGTTAATGGCAGCATTATTTACAATAGCCAAGATATGGAAGCAAACTAAGTGTCCACTAATAGATGAATGGATAAAGATGTAGTGTGTGTGTGTGTGTGTGTGTGTATACATATATATATATACATACATACACACACACACACACACACACACACACACACACACATACATACACTGGAGTATTACTCAACCATAAGAATGAACAAAATCTTGCCATTTTCAATGACATGGATGGACCTAGAAGGTATTATGCTAAGTGAAAGAAGTCAGACAAAGACAAATACTGTATGATTTCACTTAACAAATGAAAAAACATAACAAAACAGAAAGAGACTCATAGACACAGAGAACAAACAGGTGGTTGCAGGGGGGGATGAGTGAAATAGGTGAGGGAGATTAAGAGGTATACAAACTTCCAGTTATAAAATAAATAAGTCACTAAACATTTTTAAATGTATTCTTTTGGTAATTTCTAATTACACAGATTTTTTCATTAATACATTCTCACTGTAAATTTCAAACACAGATAATGCTCCAAGTCCGCCTAAACCACCTCTTTATTTCAATTCTCTTCTCAGAAGTAACCTTATTATTTTTAAACCTACGCATTTATATAAATACATAGGTACATAAAAAAAATACAGTGTATTATTTTTTAATCACACATGGCTCTGGAGCTTGCTGTTCTCCCAGGATGTGTGTTTAACACCTCTCCTTGTCACTATATACAAAGTGGCATCAAGTCTAGAAATAGAAATGTTATTGTATCATGTACTGTAATGTAATATTAACAAACCACATAGTGGTCTGTGTTTCCAGACGTGGTATTCACACTGTGAAGCTCCATTTCATTGCTGTCCACCGTTTCACGGTGCTCCACAGTATGTTTACTTAACCATCCCCATTGGTTGACACAGAAATGACTTCTTCTCTCTCTCGCTTTTCGCCATCACAGTATTAGACATCCTTGTACATATCTCTCTTTGGGATAGACACTTAGAAGTAGAATTGGTGGGTCAAAGGTATATGGGGTATTATTTTTATTTACATATATACACAAAACCACCTTCTGAAAAGTCTGAACCAATGTACATGTCCTCCAGTGGACAGTGCCCTTAAGCAGCAGGCTGCAAATGACAGAGTCGTGCTGCCCTGCCCCGCTCTTCCCAAGCACAGCATGAGCACTTGTGCAGTGCTCTCCTAGGGCCACTTGACAGAGCACAAGAGGAACAAGAGGGAAAGTGCAGACAAAAGGTGAGGAGCACACCTTCTTCCTTCCAGTAGCCCATCCTGCGCTTCCGAGCACGGCACCACTAATTCTGACCCACTGGCAAGGTTTCCTAGCTCTGGCTGTAAGGCCCGCACAGCCTAGACCAGCTCTGGGCACTGGCTGTTGTGTGTGACCAGCTGCAGCCGCGATGATACTGGAGGCATCCCGAGAAGAGGGACCTAGCCTTGTACTGAAGCCCTCCCACAGAAGCCACTCAGAATGGTGAGCGAGACTCAGGGCACACGGGGCCGCGATTCACAACGACTCATCAGAACGTGTGTAGATGGCATTTTCCTCTCAGTCTCGAATGAAGCCTCAGGGTGGAATTTATTAAATATCTACCACGTGTCCTGCACAAGGTTTTGGGAACTCAGAATTAAGGCACTGCCTTAACAGAGGCTGCAGTGTGGAAGCAGACGGGGTGTCAAGGACTGTCTGGACAGGGTCAGTGCCAGGGCACAGTCTGCGGCAGGAGCTGCCTGCCCTTCCACCTGCCCTTCCCCTCCGGGTCCCCTCTTCCAGCGTGGCCCCAGTACTGTCAATCACTGCTCTGACTCTCTCCTCCCACGTAGGGACAGGAGCCATGTCTACCTTGTCCCCCACCGTACGCCCGCCAGCACAGTGCCTATCACACAGCGGAGGTTTCGTAAATGTCGGCCTGTTGGTAGTGCGGCTGCCGAGAGGGACTCAGTCAAGGTTTCAGCAGGTGGGTTTTGCCAGCACAGAAACCTTACTTCCAACATTTTTCTAAGCTATTATGAATGATTATGATTTTGAGATTGGACCTTAGGCCCAAGTCCATCAGAATTAATAGTAAAATGAAGAACCCTGAAGGTTCACACATTTAACCACGCAGCAACTCTCGGGTTGGCTCAAGACCCAGGGGAGCAGCATGGCGCGCCAGTCTGCGGGCTGGCCTGGCCACAAAACGCAGCTCAACACCCTTAAATTTTTTTTTTTTTTTTTTTTTGCGGTACGCGGGCCTCTCACCACCGTGGCCTCTCCCGTTGAGGAGCGCAGGCTCCGGACGCGCAGGCTCAGCGGCCATGGCTCACGGGCCCAGCCGCTCCGCGGCATGCGGGATCTTCCCGGACC
>NC_041228.1:2689448-2705636 GCF_002837175.3 Physeter macrocephalus | reverse complement strand
GGGCCCGAACCCGCGTCCCCTGCATCGGCAGGCGGACGCGCAACCACTGCGCCACCAGGGAAGCCCGTCGCCCTTAAATATTTAAGGGCTGGTTTTTTTCTTTATATGATGTTCAGCTTGGTGTTGGCTAACCTTGGCTTTTTTTTCTAGAAATATGAAAATTTAGTTAAAGTGGGATGAAGTCTTTTCCCATGAATGTGTCTCCTTACCTCATTATGGCCTATGCTTCTCGCTCTATTTCTCTCTCTCAAACAATTCCTTTGCCTACCTGTGCTATTTTACTTTCTTGGAAAGGTTTAAATATAGTATAAAATTAGCCTGGCACTTCAGGTGAGTTGAAGATAACTTATGCTTCTGGCTGCCTTTCATGCCCCCCCCCTTTTAATATGCATACCCTTGCAGATTTTGTAACAACCAAATAAAATTCTAGCAATAAATTGAAAAAAAATGCAGCTCAAGACCCATATTTGCTACTTTCTGTTTCACGAGGCAATTCCTAAACACTGGGTAACTTTAGAGCCTTACAGTCATAACTACAACAGGACTTTGGGAATACAGTCAGGTAAAAACATCACATTTTAGTCACCATCAGCCTTTTTCTGTTGCCAGATGACAAAGCCTTAGTCATGCCTATTTTCATAAAAGAAAGCTTCTTGTACACTGTGGTTGATGGCATAATAAGAGCCCACTGCCACCATGCCAATCAAAAGCCCAGAAAATGTGCTTTTTCATGCCTTCATTCCAGCTCTAAGAGTATATCCAAATCACAGATCCTCACAGGATTCTGTCCCAAGGAAACTCAAAATCAAACAAGCCCATTCATTGAGCGTCTCAAAGCATATAAGGCATATTAAAAGATCTCAGAAGACCTTCAGTAAATAAAGCTGTTTAAACCAGTTGTGCCCAAAGTTTTGGTTCACAAACACATTTTTTAGTAAGCACATGTTTAAAGGACCTCATGTTACTGTCAAGTATTGTTTCTTTGGAGACATGTCTTTTGGGGATAAATGCTCAGAAGTAGAATTGGTGGGTCAAAGGGTATATACTATTTTTATTTTAATATATACACCAAGCCACCTTCTAAAAAGTCTGGACCAATGTGTATTGGCCACACCGAGTGAATCCAACTGTTTAGTTTTACAAATAAGGGAAATGAATCCCCAAACATTCTTTCTCATACAAAGACTGATGAGGAAAAAATGTACAGCAAAGAGCACTTTATAGGGCACCAGCACAAACTGGGTAACCAATCTGACTTATTATCAAACTGCAACTCAGAATTCTGTTTCTGACCATGACAAAGTAAGTAGACTTCTCCTCTTGCCCTAAAAAACTAAAGAAACTAGAGAAAAGCTGAGAGCTGTTTTTGACATTGGAAAACAGGCAGCTTAGGACTGTGACTACCGAGGGAAGGAAAACAAACATTCACTCTGCTGGGAACAATTTCCAAATCACAAAATGGGGAAGGAGCATAAGAGAGCAACAGTCTTGTTGTGCTGCAGAGATGGGGGCAGAAGAGGTAGGAATTTGTGGGGGAGGGTACCAGAGAAGATAGCAAAAGCCAGACCCCCTCAACGTCACATACATAATGTTCAACAAACAAAAAATTCACTATGCATGTGAAAAAGCAAGGAAAGGTGACATGTAATCTAAGGGAAAACCTGCCAATAGAAACAGACCCTGAAATGACCCATCTGTTGTAATTAGCAGACACGGGCTGCGATCATAAATATGCTATTACTATAAATACATTCAAAGTCATCAAGAAAAAAGATGGCAGCTATGAATGAACAGATGAGAAATCTCAGCAGAAATGTAAACTATGAAAAAGAACCAAATGCCAATTCTAGAAGAAGTACACTATATAAATGAAAAAAATTTTTGGATGGTTACCAGAGAATATTGGATATTACCAAAAAAAGGTGGCGGGGGAGATAAAGTGATCTTAAAGAGAGATCAATAAAGATTACCCAAACTGAGAAAAGAGGGAGAACAATTTTTTTTTTTTTAATCACAATCACAAGACAATATCAAATGGTCTAACATACACATAACTGCAATCCTGGAAGTAGAGGAGGGAATGGGACAGGAAAATAATTTAAAGAAATGACTGCCAGTATTTCACCCAAATAACATGAAAGACATAAACATTAAGGATCCCAAGAAGGAAAAATACAAAGAAAACTCCACCTAGGCATATCATAGTCAAACTGCTGAAATGCAAAATTAACTAGAAAGTATTTGAAAGAAAAAAGACAGATATGGGAGAACTACAACAACAACAACAACAACAACAACAACAACAACAACAAAAGAACAGATTTCATCAGAAACAATGAGGATTAAAAGACGATGTAATAACATCTTTAAGTTGCTAGGGAAAAAACTGTTAATTTAAAATTCTACATCCAGCAAAAAAATCTTCCAAAAATGAGAAAATAAACATATTTGCAGATTTTTTTAAATGGTGGGAGAATTCATCACTGGCAGGTTTGTACAATGAGAGAGGATAAAAGATATTCTTCAGGCTGCGGGGGAAATGATGCCAGGTGTAAACACTGATCAACAGAAAGAAATAAAGACAACTAGATATGGTTAATATGTGGGTAAATAGACTATTTTCTTTTCTTAATTTCTTTAAAATAACAACATTGTACCACGGGGTTTATAACATATGTAGGAGTAAAACACATGACAACAGCAGCAAAAGGAATTATACTAAAACTGTAATTGTTCAAAAAAAAAATTGACAAGTGTTTTTGTAACCTTCAGGAAGTCAAAGGTTTCTTAGAACACACAATATAATAACCACTTTCAGGGACTTCCCTGGTGGCGCAGTGGTTAAGAATCCGCCTGCCGACGCAGGGGACACAGGTTCGAGCCCTGGTCCGGGAAGATCCCACATGCCGCGGAGCACCTAAGCCTGCGCACCACAACTACTCAGCCTGAGCTCTAGAGCCCGTGAGCCATAACTACTGAAGCCCACGTGCCACAACTACCCAAAGCCCGCGTGCCTACAGACCGTGCTCCGCAACAAGAGAAGCCACCGCAACGAGAAGCCCGCTCACAGCGAGGAAGAGTAGCCCCCGCTCGCTGCAACTAGAGAAAGCCCGCGCGCGGCCACAAAAACACAATGCAGCCAAAAATAAATAAATAAACAAACAAACGAATTAAAAAGAAGAGAGAAAGTCAAACAACTCGTTGGAAAAGAAAAAAAAAAAAAGGAAATAATCCATGAAAAGGTACTCAACTCATTAGTTACCAAGGAATGAAAATTAAACCACAATAAGAAACCATTACACACTCACCGAAACAGCAAAAATCAAAAAGACTAACCATACCAAGTGCTGACAAGGACGTGGAGCAGCGGGAACTCTCGCCGCCAATGGGAGCGTGAGACAGTACAAGCACGCTGGAAAACTACTGGGCAGTGTCTCATACAGCTGAACCCACACTACCCTTTGATCCAGCTACGCCACTCCCAGCTATTTATCTAAGAGAAATGAAAACGTGTGTTCACAAAAGACTTGAACAAGCAGTTCACAGCAGCTTCATTCATAACAGCAAAGCCCAGAGCGCCTAAGCACCTAATGAGAGGATGAGTAAATGAACCATGAAGTAACTGTATCCTAACACATGCCTCTGCAACAAAAATAAGAAGCTATCAACACACACAATGGTACAGGTCAACCTCAAAAACATGCTGAGAGAAGCAGGATGAAGGGGCAGCTCTCAGCTCTCGTGGACCCGTGGGCCGTGCGACTCCCTTTACACAGGCAGGAAACGAGCCTCCAGGGACGGATCCCAGCACTGCTGGCGGGGGGCGGGGTACGAGGCAACTTTCAGGGGTGATGGGCGTGGCTAAACATTGGTCAAAACTCACTGAGCAGCCCACTTACAATGCATATTTCTTTGTATCTCAATACAAGAACACTTAAAAAAAAAAAATGCAACGGAAGCTTCCTGGGGGGAAAAGGTCAGAAGGATCTGCTGAGAATCGAAGGGTTGATTCGTTTTAAAATAAAGGACAAAACAGAATACCTGTTAACTCTTCTTGGGCATTTCTCTGGCTTGATATCCAATTCATAATGATAGATGTCAATTTTTGGAATGTCCATTTCAAAGAAGTTGGCCTGTAACTTGATCGTTCTCCCGGAGGTCCCGAAGTCGGGTCTGGGCGGAGGCTTGAAGGCATACCCTTGGACGGGTGGCGGTGGCGGTGGAGGAGGGGCGAGCACTGGAAACGGCAAAGAGAACGCCCGTTACCCAGGGGCCACGCTGAGAGGGGGCCGGCGCCTGCCCCGTGCACCCCGCCCTCCCCACCTCCCTGGACCCCGCCATCCCAGGCCCCGCTGGCACTGCCATTCCCTCCTTCCCCCCTGCTCCTCCTCCCCTTGAAACTCACGCCCCGCCCCGCCCGGGGCCACCTCATCACAGAGCGCCCCCAGTGCCAGGCTCAAGGCCCCCCAGAGCGCGCCCCTCCTCGGCCGCCCGGCCTCGACACTGCCCCTCGCCCTCCTTGCTGAGACGCTCCCCTCCCTGCTCCCCTCGCTCGGCTGGCTTTTCTCTACCGGCCCCCGGCCCCCTTCGCTTCTTCCGACAGGTTCGTTAAGTCCAGCCCTGCACCCACAGTTCCAAGTCCTTGCCCCAGGCCTGCGCCTCCATCGATGAGGCTGTGGTCTACTCCACTGTCAAGACCCTTCCCACACATTCTTCACGGCCAATTGCTCAACAACGCTCATCATTTTACCCGCTTTCCTCTCTAACTCCTCCTTTCCTATCCATCTCTCTCTGCCTCAGCTCGGGTTCCCACTTCATCCTAGTGGGGGCTCGGCTTCCAGGCCCCTCACCCACTTTGCACACGTTCTGATCTCACCCTGGCCAGATACCTTTGTGGCCCCCCAGCACGTAGCCCCGACATTTAGGCACTCATGTCTCGGCCTTATCTTCTGCAGCTCTAAGGACCCTCCCCGCCAAGAACCAGCCTCACGCTTCAGAGGCCCGGACATGCCAGCTCCTGCCCAAGAGTCCCGAAGAAGCCCTTCATTCCTGTAGCGCTCGCGTGCCCAGCTCACTGTATGTGCATTTCCAGTACGAGTCTGCCGCACTGTGCTGTCATCACACTTGGCTCTCCGCCTGGCTAGCCGGACCACAAGCAGCTTGAGGATCAAGGTCTAAGAGAGCACCTGATGCACATGAGCCCAGAAACACTGGGTCCAGCCTATCCATTCACACCTGGGAAAGCCCGAGCTCAGACAGGCAAAGGAAGGCTGCCAAAGGCGCTCACAAGGTGTCCTCTGCCGCGGACCACCGAGGTCACGAAGGAAGGTGTTTGCAACACCGAGAGTCAAGGACGCCGAGCCCCCCAACCCCCCCCCCCACGCAGATCCTGACACCGCGCCCTACACCACAGTCCCTCTTCCAGGGACTTCCGACAGCTGTGCTTGCGCCAGCATGGTACCCAGCTACCCCAGCCGTCTCTCTCCTGGCAGCCAAGACTCAACAGCCCCCTCTCTGCAGCAGACCAAGACCACCTTTCCACAAAGGAGTCTCAGCGGTAAGCCAACTCATTACTCAAAAATGCTCTATAATACCTCTTTGGCTACCATACTTGCCATGTGCACTTCTGTTCTCTTTCTTTGCACGTGAGAGATTAACGATGGGGCAGTGTGAACTGTCAGCAAATGAGACAAAGCCAAAGGGGTACAACTCATATGGAATTAAAGGGACCAAGATCGTCACGACAGTGTCCCTCCTCCATGACTCTTAAATCCATTAACTTAATCTAGGAGTGCTTTCTCCCCACCATAGACAGTTAAAAAAAAACAAAAACAAAAACAAAACGAAACAAAACAACACTTCGTCCCAACTCGAATTTTCAGTAATTCCATTAATAAAGTTCAAAGTCGTTTTAGGAAAAGAACCAATGAGAAAAATTTCCGATTAACAGTATACCTTTAATTTTCGTTCGAATATCTTTGTTTCAAAAACGTTCTCATTAAAAAAAAAAATTCCATGTACTGCAATCCCTACTGACATTCACTGGAAACAAAAGTACTCTGCCAAAAATAATAGAAGCTGTTCTTACTGTATTTCTGACAGGGTAAAACTCAGGGAGTCTGTGAATTACTTGCTTTATACTTTGGTTTCTTTCTGTGAGAAAACAAACATGCTCTAAAGGTTATTAATCTCACGGAGCTAAACCATCTGGAGACCTTTGGGTCTCTTTCCACTAAGCTACTATGACTTCACAGGTGACATAGTCACAGCCTTTCACAACAGCCCAGCCCTTCAACAAGCACGCCTGGGCGCCCCTTACGTGCTGGGTAGCTTGCCAGAGACCAAAGACACAAAAATAAACAGAGTTCTCGAGCGGCTCACACAGCGCCTCCCAGGGGAGTGTCTGAGTGCAGGACACCCAGGGGACTCGTGCGTTTACTTCTCCGAAGTCAGCAGGGCACACGGGGTCCTCGCACCGAGGGCCCCGGCCACGCCAAGGCGGGGACGCCACTTGCTCCCTGGGGACAGATGCAGAGTCTCTGCACTCAGCACTGAGTGCCCACTGACACGAGGTCCCTGTTCTCAGGTGGACTCCCACCCGGCAAGAGGAACCCTGTGACTGTAGAGTCAAGGTTAAACCTTTGTGTCCCAGGAAATGTCCAGCCACAGAGCCACAGAAACCTGGCCCACAGGGCAACTTCAGGAACCAGAGCACGATCCACACTGAAGGGAGTCCCAGCTTACAAAGTGCCTTCACGGTTTTCTTTCTTGCAGCTGATTTACAGTATCATGTAAGTTTCACGTGTACAGCACAGTGATTCAGTTTTATACATACACATACACATCATACATATACACACATATTCATACACATGTATATTCTGTTTCAGAATCTTTCCCCTTGCAGGTTATTATATAGTACTGAGTATAGTCCCCTGTGCTCTACAGTAGGTCCCTTCTGGTTCACGTTTCCTAATTGTGCCTCGCGGCGACAGAGCAAAGGGGTCGCCTGTGACCTGTGAAGCTGTCCAAGGCCCAGAGACTAACACAGCTGGCGTGCCCACACCATCCCACTCCCCAGGCCGCCCCCACCCGCCAGCCCCCAGCCTCACCTACCTCTCAGCAAGGCAGGGTCAGGCCTGGGGCCCACCTCTCAGGCTGAGCCTACGCCTCCTATACCCCCAACACCCACCACTGGGACACGATAAGCCGCGGGAAACAAGGAGAACAGTTCACCAGTTTGCGTCACTAACCTGTATTAATAAAAGCAATGGGGGAAATGCAATGGTAAATTATTTATAAAATATATAATTTCATAAGATAGTTCTTCCTTGCTTCTAGCTTTTAATAATCAAAGTACTGACAGTTCGTGGGGAGGCGTATGGAATATAAAGTCACAAGTTAAAGCTCTCCAAGCAGAGGGAACAGGGTGAGGACCTGTGTGGTTGTTTGTTTTTTGTTTTGTTTTTTTTAATATAGATTGATTGATTGATTTAGGCTGCATTGGGTCTTAGCTGCTGCGCGCGGGCTTCTCACTGAGGCGGCTTCTCTTGCTGTGGAGCACGGGCTCTAGGCGCACGGGCTCAGCAGTTGTGGCTCACGGGCTCCAGAGCGCAGGCTCAGTAGTTGTGGCGCACGGGCTCAGCTGCTCCACGGCATGTGGGATCTTCCCGGACCCTGCAGGGCTCGAACCCGTGTCCCCTGCATCGGCAGGCGGATTCTTAACCACTGCGCCACCAGGGAAGCCCAGGACCTGTGTTTCATATACCTTCGGGAAGGAAACTCTCCCACCGAGGGACATGAAAACTGCACCGGGCTTCAGTCCCGAGACACCTTGGATCTATTTTTCTGAGGCGTAGGGAGTCCCAAGTGTAAATTGCCGAAACAAGCAGGAAGATCCACAAACAAAGCTCCGGAGAGGATGCAGTGGAGCAGTGGCAGCACAGAGCTCCACGCGTGCTGGGGAAGGGACGCGGGACACTAGGGGAGAGGGAGGAGGTGTCAGCTCTTGGCCCCGAGGCCAAAAGGAGGGACGAATGGGCACACACGCGTGTGACACAGGGGAACCGAAAGTCCAGCCCAGCATCACCTAGAGTTGAGCTCTCCGGCTGCTCCCCTCGCACGGCCCGCAGCCCTTTACACTGCAGCAGGAATGGGGGCTGCCACGCACAGGTGCACCGGACGGGCAGGGAGTCAGAGGGAAAGGATGGAGAGGGGACAGGGGGAGACCCCAGAGCACAAGCTCCCTGGTCGACCTTCTTACCCTGGGCTCCCAGGAGCGGGTGCCACCAACATCTACAGATAAATGGAAGCCCAAGGAACCGCCCAAGAGGAGGCAGCGTCTGGGGAGTTCATGGAGCTGGCGTTAAGCCAACTGGCCGTGGCGCTGGCCGCCTGCTCAGCAGGGACCCAGCCCCAAGTGCCTACCCCCCTTAAGATGCCACCTCATCTCCCCTGCTCCTGCCATGCTGGCAGGCCGAGCGAGCGAGCGGTCGATCCCCCGGCTTCCAAGCTCTCTCACACCTCCTCCCCTCTTCACGGAGACATTCAGGTCTGACCTTCCTGTGAAAACTGTAGGCAGACACCCCAGCCTCGCTTCTCCCAACCCCAGGCAGCATGCACAGCACACTTCCCATCCAGCAACTCACCAAACAGTGTCGCTCGGAATGGATTTCCCGCCGTTAGGCTTGCCTCTGCACGGGGCAAAACCTTTGGGATCGGGAAAGCAAACCCTTCTTTCTCATCCAGCAACACTGACTGTCACGGCGGGAAAGGACTCGTCCACAGCAACTGCCAGCACAGCCCCAGCACTTGAGTGACCCGGCCACCAGCCCCCGTTCCTGACCGGAGTGCTGCGGGCAGGAGTCCCCGAGCCTGAGAATCTAGCACAGCGTCAGGGAAAAAGGAGGCACCGAGGGTTTGCTGAGTTGCTGCTGATCATCCAGCACGTGTGTTTAAAATTTCCATCTTTAGAGCCACCGCTCAGTGAAAGGGAAACATGTAGTGAATGAGTAACCGACTTCCTGTATGAGTAACCGGGTCATAGAAACCAGAAAGCTTTCAAGAGATTCCACGGGAGGCGAGCCTGTCGTTGCACTGGGCGTCCTGCAGGAGCCCACCCCCGAGGTGTGGACCGTCGCTGGCCTGTCAGAGCAAAGTCCCAGAGCAGGGCTGTGGGACCCCTGCCCTCACCATCTCTTGGCAGCCCCTCGCCAGAGCTGTTCGCCTGTCCCAGCCCTCCCCCCGAGTGAGGGATGGAGGCACACGGACGCAAACCCACACAATCACCCCTCCTCTCTCCCACCCGGAACTGGGGACGCAGGTCACCCGCCCGAGGAGCCAAGGAGATCCCCTGAGACCGCTGCCTACATGGACCAGCACCGGCAGGGCCCCAGGACACGAGGCGACCTCACAGGCAGCTAAGACCCCCTCCAAGAGAAGGAAGTTTGGCCTCCTTCCGAATGTGCCAGGTATCCAAGAGCTCGCGGCGGGGCCATTCTTCACCGACTGCATCATGGGGCACTCCCTAAAGCAGCACCTGTGGGTAACTTCCTCTCAAGGAAGCCGTCTTGTTTCCCTACCCATTATGGTAGACGTGGGCGACTGGGTGAATCTTTCCTATACTGTAGTCTTCTCTCTGATTATCAAAACACACCCTTATTACCGAAGACGTAGAAAAATACGAAGAAAATTTAAATCATCTGTTATGCCAGAAGGTGACTAACAGGCAAAGCTGGGACTCAGACACAGGTCCTGTTGTCATCAGAGCATGTGAGGTTTGCCACCAAAGCGGAGCTGCCTCAAGTCCTTCTGAGAGAGTAGACAAGTTTAAATCAAACAAGGGACTTCCCTGGTGGTCCAGTGGTTAAGAATCCACTTTCCAATGCAGGGGACGCAGGTTCAATCCCTGGTTGGGGAACTAAGATCCCACATGCCACGGAGCAGCTAAGCCCTCGCGCTCTAGGGCCCACTCCCCTCAACTAGAGAGCCCACACGCCGCAACTACTGAGCCCATGCACCACAGCTAGAGAGAAGCCCGTGCACCGCAACTAGAGAAGCTGCGTGCTACAACGAAAGATCCCACGTGCCGCAACTAAGACCCGACGCAGCCAAATAAATAAATATTTAAAAACAGACAAACAAAATTAGTAAGAGAGATGCACTAACAGTGCATAATAATCTAGCCTCACCAAGTTCATTCCATTAGCTAGCATTGCAGAGCCTAATCATAGCTGCCACTTACTGAGGTCTGTGTACCAGACAAGCAGAAAACACAGGGCTCTCCTGTCACGTGACAGCGGTCACAGACGCCACAAGGTAAGTTTAAAACCTGAAGCTACTTGAAAATCATGATGCTGATTAGACCTGCTGCTGGACCTTGTTATTAAAGGTGGTAAAGGACCCATTTGTTACTCTGTCACCCTTTTGGTTTGGTATTTTGATAACTATTTCAACACAACCAGTTTTCTTTGTCATCCTACGTATTTTGTTCTTTGCCTTAAAAAACATTATTCTGGAAAGGGATCCATCCACAGGCGTCACCAGACTGACAAAGAGGCTCAGGACTGCACCCTTTTGGGAACCACCTGCTCTAAGGGGATAGGGTGGCCTCATCTCTAAGCAGAGAGGAGGGTGTTTCGGCTGCTGATAACATCACAAAACCTCCGTGGTCTCTGTGGAGGTGTGGAGGGTGGGCAGGTCTGACGTCCCTCCGCCAGGAGCGGCCCTGCAGACAGCACCACGCCCTGCAGGCCGACAGGGGCTCTGTCTCCATGGCTGCCCTGAGATCACCCATCCCTGACGTGATGTGAGCTCACGATTTACCGGCTGCCATGACAACAGGCTCTCCAGGCTTCTGCTCATCACACGGGCCCGCCTACCACGCGGCTGAGCTGGGAATCAGAAATCAGACATCCTGATAAGGCCTGACAGCAGTGCCCCAGGGCCCACAGCTCTGCCCGCTGTCCACCTAGGGCCATGGGAGCGGATCCTGGGAAGAAGCAAGGCGAAAACTCCCTGACGACCAGCGTGGAAATCAAGCTGTCCCGGGGAGAGCAAGGGGACAGCATAATTGTTCAGAGAAGCTCTTCATTTCTGCTGTTTTCTAAGTACTTAAGCACATGGAACTGAACTTTCAAAAACCTGCAAACCACATTAGGTCAGGCACCCGGAGCTGGAGTCGGCTTGGCCTCCGCCCCTGCCGCTTCACTCCAGCTCTCCCGGCGGATCTGCTGTTAAAGCACAAACGCAAAGGTCTGGGTGCCAGCTTATACCATCAGGCCGAGAACAGCTTTCCTGACCACGGACGACTTGAAATAAATCACAGAACCTGGAGGCTGGAGTCACCTTGGACAACCTTGGAGACCCAGAGCAGACAGCAACTCACCCCCACCTGCTCTAAGCCATCAACTGTGAGCCGGATCTGGGCAGGCCTGGGGGCCTGGTCTCGGGGAGGGTCAGGAAACAGCACAAAGGTACCAGCAGCAAGCACCAGGACCGTCCAGAAGGGGCACAGCGCTGCCTGCCCGGCCCGGCCCCGGCCCCGCTCCTTCCACCACATCTCATCATGTGTTATCTGACGTTCAAAACCAAAAAGATCTGCGAGACTGCTCCCCGCCGGGTGACCGAAATGTTCCTTAAGAAAAGTCTAAATTACGTTCCTGTCTGTACTCACTCACTGGCTGTTCGGTGCTGCTTGAACTTGGGCCACGGCCTTGCTGGGAGGCTGGAGGGTGGGGCACTCCTCCAGGAAGTGAGCCCAGCACACCAGCACCCACGTCTGAGTGGGGCCGGGATCAAAGATTTGCCACCCAGATACCAGGAGGCCATTGTAAAGCTCTTTACAGAATCTCAAAGCAAGCGTTAGTATTCAAAGCCATGCATCCCCTATTTTCCTTTTAGAATTCTGTTTTCATTATATTGGGTATCACAGCCAGAAACTATGAAGGCAAAAGAAAGTGATAAAAACAGCTCAGGGCTGTCCAGCCCTTCCACGCCACGCCTGGGGCCAAGCCGGGTGTGGACATCAGCTCCTGATGCTTCTGGATGTCGCTGCGAGGAGGACACGGCGGCTTTGGGGATGAGAGATGTGTCAGGCTCCCCGGGCCAGGCCTGGCTGTGCGTGTCTCCTCCTGGGCTAGAAGAGCTCGTCAGGCTCCGACCGGAGAGCGGATGCGGATGCCGACCGAGCAGCGCCCTCCCGCCGAGACCAGGACACGCGGTCGCCTGCTGCCTCTACACAGGCAGGCCTCGCTGTGGCCACCGAAACAGACCAAAGTGCATTAAACAATCAGAGCAGCCCTTCTGGTGAAGTGGGTGGAAGCGGTCTCAGGACGAAGCACTAAGAATGCAGACAGGCACACCTGCCGTCAGCTGGAGATCAAGTCAAACACGACGACAGCGTTAGACCCGGGCGACCGACAGCCAACCGTGAGCAGGGAAACAAACCAAACCCAGCCGAGTTCCCGGAGAAACGGACCACCTGACCAGACACAGGACCCAGGAACGCTCGCCCACACGCACGTCCGGCCCCAGTGCCCCGCCAAGTGGAGCCGGGATGGAACCCAGGCCGAGACACAGACGCCTCCGCCTGGCCCGGGTCTCGCTCCTGCTGCCCCGCGAGCTCAGAGCCAGCCCGGGGCAGGGAGGACCCAGGCCTGGTCACCGCAGGAGGACTTGCTCTCAGCAGCATCTGGTGCCACCGGCGTTCCGATGGGAGAGTCAACGTCAGCCCAGAGCGCAGGGGCTCTGGGGACACCGCGCGGCACGAGGCCGACCATCTAGCCCCGCTGACACCCCCAGGCCTGCAGGTCCCAGCCCGGGCCATGAGCCACCCTCCCCTGTGCCCACAGAGGACTTTCCCTTCCTCCTTGTGCCCTCGGGCAGGCTTGCACAGCAACTCCGCTAGATGAAGAGGAAGGGCGGGCTGGGCGGAGCCCGGCGACACAGTGGCAGCCTCCCCAGACCGGGGAGGGGATGGGGACAGGCCCTGCAAGGAAGGCAGCCAGCCGTGGTCTGCAGACCTGTTCTCTGTAAATGTGTCACCCTCGCGCGGGCCACCGTTCCTGTAAGCCTTTCACGTCTTCCTCTCTCGGTGGAAATTCCCACCTGGTTCTTGGTAACATGCAAAGAAAGGGCCCCGAAGGCGGCCTGAACAGGGAGCTGACCCCAGGGGGAGATGCGCCCAGGTGAAAGCCAGCCCCAAAGGCCCGGCAGGTCAGCGCCAGGACGGCTGCTGACCCGAAATCCTGAAGATATTCAGCCTTCTCCCGGGGAGCATGCAGCTTGCACGGGAAGAGGCCACAAGCCAGACGGACCACTGAGGATGCGTTACAAGACAAGCACCCAGCTACCCTCGTGTCAGTGACTAATATTAGTCTCTATTTTTGCTGCAAACTCAAAGAACTTTGTCTACGATGGGGTTTTTTTGGTTGGTTTTTTAAAAAAATAAATTTACTTACTTATTTATTTTTGGCTGCGTTGGGTCTTCGTTGCTGTGCACGCGCTTTCTCTAGTTGCGGCGAGCGGGGGCTGCTCTTCGTTGCAGTGTGCGGGCCTCTCATTGCAGTGGCTTCTCTTGTTGCGGGGCACAGGCTCTAGTCATGTGGGCTTCAGTAGTTGTGGCACGTGGGCTCAGTAGTTGTGGCACACGGGCTTAGTTGCTCCGCGGCACGTGGGATCTTCCCGGACCAGGGCTTGAACCCGTGTCCCCTGCATTGGCAGGTGGGTTCCTAGCCGCTGCGCCACCAGGGAAGTCCTACAATGGGTTTTTAAGTGGGCTTTTGTGGTTAACCTGAAACTCCCACCAGCATTTAAAACACAATCTTCTTTGAGGAACAGTCCCCAAAGCCACCCCTGTGATGTGTAAAAAGAAAACTTTTTCTCTCATAGAAAATGTTTTAATGAACTTTCCCTCATAAGTTAAAAATGCCCCCTCTGATGCACCATCTGTCTTTACTCAACGATATCAGAAATACTATAATCAACACAAGGAAGGATTAAAGAAATACTTGTAAAATACAAATTACCTCCTAGAGGAATGTCCCCCAAATGGCTGATATGACACTATTGTGGACTAGTGGTTCTTTCAAGCGTTTGTCGGAAAGTTTGGAAGCGCTTTACAAAAAAGCCCCGTGAAAACAGGAAAACTATCTTATATGTGCATTTCTCCCACACATTTCTCTGCAGCACTTACTAGTTCTGATTTTACAGTTATGTTGTGACTCTCTGATTAGTAACTGCCCTTCCCACCGGCATAAGCATCACCAGGGCAGAGGTTAGGTCTGCTTTGGTGCAACTGTTTAACGAATGACTGAACAAACGAGTGCACAGATGAAAAAAGAATAGCTCAGTGTCACACCAACTCTTGGTAGAAACGCCTTTATTGATTTATAACTCAATGCCAAGTGTTCTGTGGCAAAAACATGAGGCACTCACGTGAGGATTATCATCCCGTCTTTGGCGAGCAGCCTGCCCCATTTCAACTCAAGAGGCCGGCACTGATCAAGCGCCTGCTACGTTCCGGGCACGAGATTTCAGGTGCCTCCTCGTCGTTCTCACGTCCACCCTCTCGGACACTGTCTTCACTCCACAGGTGAGGAACCAGGGTGGCACAGAGGGCACCGTGTCCGCTGACCGCAGTGCCGACACCAAAGCAGTCCCCACTGAGCGCTCCGCCAACGCAGTCCCTCGACTCCCGCAGCCTCCCTTACGGAGGAGTTCACGTGACATCTCTCATACTTCAGGAAAGTCTTTTTCTCCAAAGAACCCAGATCCTTTTCATCACCCCAAACATACAGGAATCTAACCTATCATCCCTCTAAAGCAGCTGGGAAAGTTCAGAAAACTCAATTTAGTGTGCTTTTACATTAACTACTTCATCCTAGTTACCTGGAACACCTCTCAGTACCTACAGAAAATGGGTGACTTCTCTTTGTAATATGTATATTATTATTTTGAGCTCCCATAATAATTCAGGAAGTAATAGTCACCACTCGTGCACCAGGCACATACACGGTGTATCATGTGTATCATCTCGTCTAGCCCTCACCCTGGGTAAGTCAAACATGATCCCGCTTTACAGACAGGAAACCAAGGTGACCAGAAGGTGAGTGACAGGCAAAGCCGGGACTCAGACACAGGTCTTGCTGCCCTCACAGCACGAGAGCTCTGCTAGCAAGCCGAACTGCACAGCACTCAGCGCCCTCCCCGAGATCCACACGGCCAGCCCCACGCTGAGCACCTCCACAGCCCGGGCATCGCCTGGGCACCCTCGACTCCCCTGTTCTCTGGGTGCCCACCGTCAGAGTGAGGCCGGAAGCAGGCCGCTATGACAGGTCAGGGTGGGCCAAGGTGGCAGGTCCCCGAGCGGGACAGGAGGACAAGAACAGCTTTCTGAATATTAAAAAATTAAGGAGAGCTTCCTTACATTTTATTAAAAATAAATTCCAGGGCTTCCCTGGTGGCACAGTGGTTAAGAACCTGCCTGCCAACACAGGGGACACGGGTTTGAGCCCTGGTCCGGGAAGATCCCACATGCCGTGGAGCAACTGAGCCCGTGCGCCTCAACTACTGAGCCTGCGCTCTAGAGCCCGCGAGCCACAACTACTGAGCCCGCGTGCCACAACTACTGAAGCCTGCGCACCTAGAGCCCACGCTCCACAACGAGAAGCCACTGCAATGAGAAGCCCACGCACCGCAACCAAGAGTAACCTCAGCTCACTGCAACTAGAGAAAGCCCACACGCAGCAACAAAGACCCAGCACAGCGAAAAATAAATAAACAAATAAATTTATTTTAAAAAAAAATTCCAAATGGATACAAACTGTAAATAAACATTTTTAAGTGAAACAAAAACATCCAAAGAAATATATTAAAATTGAATAATTTTTACAATTACGGAGTGGAGCCAAAAGCAGAGGTCACAAGAGGCAAGCTTGAGTACATGAGATTTTTTTAAGACTTCTCTAAGCACTGGATAAACTCAGAAAATTTTGACATAATAAACTCACAAACCTAAAAATATAAACCTGGATATAGAGTTTAAATTTCTAAAGATTAAAAACTCCAACTGGTGCTTCCCTGGTGGCGCAGTGGTTGAGAGTCCGCCTGCCGATGCAGGGGACACGGGTTCGTGCCCCGGTCCGGGAGGATCCCACGTGCCGCGGGGCGGCTGGGCCCGTGAGCCAT
>NC_041228.1:2629890-2689312 GCF_002837175.3 Physeter macrocephalus | reverse complement strand
ATGGCCGCTGAGCCTGCGCGTCCGGAGCCTGTGCTCCGCAACGGGCGAGGCCACAACAGTGAGAGGCCCGCGTACCGCAAAAAAAAAAAAACCACCAAAAACTCCAACTGGAAAATGGGCAACATCTATGAATGGAGAGTGTGCATAGGAAGCCCTAGTAGCCAACAAACATAGAAAATACATTCAGCCTTTAGTCAAAGAAATTCCCCCCCCACCAAAAAAAACTGTAAGTAAGTTTTTGCCCATCTGGCATTTATAAGAGCTTGGGGAAAAAAATCACTCTTATCCAAACTAGGTGGTTTTGAAGGTATGTTACAGAAATCTTTTAAAATCATGTTCCTTTTGATAGTAACTCAACGTCTAGGTGTTTATCCTAAAATACCCAGATACCTACACCTAAGAGCATTTATCGTAGTGTATCATAATAAAAGACTGACAATGACAAAAACGTGCATCAGTAGAGGGCTGGTTAAATAAACTATTACAGTAATTTCCTGACACAACACATCTACAACTATTACATGGAAAGATGTCCAAGTGGGAGAAAGTTCCAAAATAGCGTTTGATGCAATCACATTGGTCCTCTATTTACACACGTGCGCGTACACACACGCGCGCACACACGCGCTTGGTGTATGAATGGGAAAACTCAAGGAAGGATTAAAACCAAAATATTAACAGTGATTATTCCCAAATGGTCGTACTGTGATTGCTCCTCTTTACGCCTCTGTATTTTTTAAGTGGGCATATTATATCTAGTATTGGAAAAATAATAATAAGGCTAACTTTTAAAAAACCTACAAGACATAGGCATAGTCATTACCCCCATTGAATAGATAACCACACTGATTTTAAAACTTGCCTAATTCAGGATTTGTGGCAGGCCTGTTAAGACTTCCGTCTGCATTTTACAGATGAACAGAGTGAGATGAGAAGGTTAAGCCCCTCGCCCCTGGCAGGCAGCAGGCGGCCAGCTCCATCGCCTGGAAGACAGGGCAGCCTCCGCCTCCCTCTGCAGCCAGGAGGCCTGGAAGGACCCTAGGTGCCGGGCAGTGCCTGGGAACCCGCCAAAGGGCACCCAACTGCCAGGGCAGGGTGTAAACCTAGGCGTCCTCCTCCCCCAAGCTCACCACGCGCTTCTGCACTGTTGCCTGCACACGTGTTATACGAAACACAAGATTAAAGCCACAGTTTGGGTTTCACAGCCCAGATAAGGGGAACCCATACTGGAACTGCACACGAGAAAAAAAGCAGCTCAGACGCTGTTCCTGCCCATTTCGGAACGTGGCCCTCGGCACACGGGGCGGGCCTGCTCCCACCCAGAGCTCTGACTCAGGCTGGGGTCCCCCTTCTCCCTCCACACACACTGACTCATCTTCTGAGGTGGCAAGAAACCACCACCTTGTACGTGCAAGCGCTAGGGGAGCCCGACGCCGGAAGGCCCACTCTGGGGGAGCGAGTCTGCACGATGCTGGGCGAGGTCCGCGCGAGAAGCCCACGACTCGCTGGGGCAGTGACGCCAAATGGCAGGGGGCCACCCACAGACGGATGGCATGTCTTTCTTTTTTCTTTAATGGAAAAGAAAACCCAAACAGAGGGCGCGCCTCACCTATTCAGGGGCTGGCGGCCTCGCCCACTCCCACCCCCGGTGGCTTTTCAGGCAGCAAAGGCCGGGCAAGCTAACGGGCTTCTGAGCCAGGGCCTTTTCCCTGGGAACTTCCTGCTGACTTCAAGCCTTAAGTTTAATTCCGGTAATGGACTAAGGATAAATTAGCATTCACATAGCTCCAGCCAATGCAAATCTGCTAAAACCTGGCCTACCAGTATTACCTGTGAGGCCTGATGGATTTTAAGAGAAAGAGAATCAGGAAGAAAAAAAACGACATCAAGAATGAAAAACCACCATTTTAGTTCTGTCCCACAGGGCTACCGAGTGAAGTCTTAGCCTTTTGCCTGCCTTGAAGAGAGTAAATGTCTATTTCTACCAGCTGGGCTGCCGCCGACACACACACCGTGTCACTCAGAACCGAGGTGCCATGTCATCTGCCCGTCTGGGGAACGGACAGGTGACCCTGGGTGCCCAGGCTGCAGGGCGTCCGTCCGCCACTGAGTGAATTATTCTACGTGGTCCAGCACAAGAGGGTGAGGAGGAGGAGGAAGGAACAAGATGGGACAGCACGGACAGGCCCAGGTGTCCACAACGCAGCTCAGCCGCCCAGAGCGGCCACCCCGGTGGGAGAGGGACAAACTCCAGGGTTCCCACATCTGACCCTCATGGGAACGGCCGCCCGTCCCTGCCTGAAGGGTGACTTCGGGGGGTGACGGCCGGGTGTTTTGAAGTCACTACACGAGAAGAACTATCTCGGGCCGACCGAGGCAGCAGGACTCAACCCTTCAGAAGTTTGGCTTGGACCCCAGAGGGGGGACACTCCAAAGCAGCTCCTTCTAATCAACTGTCAAACCAAACACTGCTGAGATCGTCACCAGGAGTGATTTGACATTTCTTCCTGTTTAACCTACTATCTTTTAAAATCATTTTACCCAAGACGAGGCTCAGCCCTTCCTCATTCCTTGCCTCAGCTCCGCTTCCCTTGCTCTGAGCGCGTTCCTCACCCTCTCTGTGAGCTGTCCCTCACTTCCTCCCTGAAAACAGGAAATCCTGCAGACAGACCTCCTGGGCCAACGAGCCCGCCTTACTGAACGTCTCCCCACGGCTCTGCTGTTGCTGTTTGCTCAACGAGAGGAATGCGATAATAACCCAACACCTTCCCCAACTGACCTCTCCGCTTGTGATGTTTCTACCGCACTGTGTCTGCATCCACTGCCGGGGTCCATTCTACCTTGTGTTTTGGCAGTTCGCAGGCCAAGATCTCTGTCTCCCCACAGCCCTGAGGCTGACTCGCGTCGCCACCCCAGCACGTTGCTGGGCCTGGCAGGTCGTCGATGCCGGGTGAGCGCTCGCTGAAACTGGACCGTCATTCAGCATCTGTATCGATGTCCGTGATCCCACTGACAAGCCTGTATCTGAACAAGTGCACTGCATTCATTTGCCCAACCAGGGTTAAGAATTCTATAAAGTGGCCTATCACTGGCTCCATTTCATAGACAGAGTGGGTTGAAATTAATGATTAGGGTCCCACAGCTAGAAGGAAGGCAAGCTGGGCCTTGAAGCAAAAGCCTGCAGGATTCGGAGGCTCCACATCTTCAGTGACAGCGCAGCCCCCAGAGTCAGCCAGGAGCAAAGGGGACTCAGCTGTGCAGCCAGCTGGGGGTGCTGCGTCTGCCCTGGGAACCTGCATCTTCAGGGCCCTGAAGGCCCACGACCTGGAGGCCTGGGCAGCCCCTAACTGAGACACTTAACACACACATAAAAGTGGTCCTAGCGCTTCTAGCCATTTTAAAGCTATTTCTTTAAACTAGGTGGCATGTACACAGACGTTCTTTATATGGCTTGTAAGTTTTTACTTGTTTGAAAACAAGATCGTCTCATGATTTAGAAAATAAAAACAAGCAGCACAGACAAGAGCCCCTTCCAACTTAGCATAAGGGACTTCCTGGACCTGATAAAGATCATCTAATAAAAACCTCCTGAAAACATCACTCACACAGCAAAGCATTTCTTCTGAGAACAGAACGAAACAACGAGGCCTGGAATCACTACTTGAACAGATCTGAGCAAGGGCGGTAACAGAAGAAAAAAATATATGCAATGTGACTGGAAATGAAGACACAAAACTGCCACACACAGACGACATGACCACCTACATAGAGTTAAGACGGAATCCACAGATGCTGTTAGAACTAAAAAGAACTCAACAGGCTTGCTGGAAACAAGATTCCAGAAATCCATTGCATCCCTGTATGTGTGCAACTACTAATTAGGAAAGTTAAGTTACCAAGACGCCATTTACAAACAACAACATCAAACTGTTAAGGTACGAAAGAGGCACAGGTATAAAACTGACTTGAAAGACAGCTCCGTGAAGCAGCACTGGCCTCGCGGTTAAGTACCCGTTCCACTCAGAGCCCTGCGGCACACGCCACAGCCGCCTTAAAGATGCCGGAAGCGTGCACTCGCTCAGAGGAAAAGGAAACCAGATTCTGGGTGGCTGGCTCATGTTCGAACACAGGTGCACTGTGTAACCCTCTACGAATAATTCTGCTGAGCACAATAAGGCTATTCCCAGGAATACCTTCCAGGGCCTGGACCACTGGCACCTCACATTTTCTGGAACGCTCATGACACCTCTGCAAGGCAGGGATTATCACCACTTTGCAGAAGAGGCTGAGATTGACAGGTGAGGTGACCTGCCCGAGGTCACACAGCCGGCAGCCCAGGCGGGACCTGGACTCCTCCAGCCATCCTGGCTGGGTGGGGACCGGGGCGGGGGGCGTCTGGAAGGGTGAGGAGTTGTTAGCTGCTACGGCGTGGGCTGAGGTGGAGCTGAGCACACGGGGTCAGTGCTGCCCACACGCTGTCACGGAGGAATCCTTGGCATTCGATGGCCGCCTCCAACAACACAGCCAACTGTGTTGCCGTGCTGCTTGCGTTTCAAGTTTTTTGGAAGGACGACACATTAGCGGTTTTAAAACTGCCCCAACCCTTCAACATTGACAGACGGGGTCCACGTCCCCTTCCCTTGAGTCCGGACAGGCTTGTGACGGCTTGGACCAGCAGTGGGGGGGTGCGAAGGGGAAATGACACCAGGGACTTGTGAGCTGAGTCACAACGACCAGGCACTTCCACCCCCTCTCTGGAAACGTCTGCTCTCCAGACACGTCCTCCTGACACACTTCCTCGGGGAACCCAGCCTGGGCCACGTGAGAGGCCCCCGCGGGCAGCCCAGCTGAGGCCGGCCTTCGTGTCGCCCCAGCCCAGGTGCCAGACGTGAGTGGAGACGTCCCCAGATGGTTCCAGCCCGGAGCCACGGCCTCGGGGGGCAGAGACACCGCAGCCTCCGTGCCCGGTCCAGACCCCTACCCAGCGAGTCCACGGGCAGCAACAGGCAACAGGCACAAACACCAATTTCTGAGCGGTGCCACCCCCGCTACTCAGTCCTGTCGCGGTAAACAGGCAACGTGAGCATCTTCAAAGAAACACACGTGGGGCTGAGGCAGGTTCCGAGGGGGGTCCTTTGTCGGTCGTGTTCCCATTCAAGGAAGCGGGGATGCTGGTCAACGGCACAAGTCTGGGCTCCGGGTGCCCCGAGCCCAGTCGGCCCGACACCAGGAGGGGCGGAGGCAGCAGGCCTTGCGATGACTGAGAGCTGGGCAAGGACGTCTCTGAGGGCAGAGGGCAAACCACAAAGTCGGTCAGCTCAGAGAAAGAGGGTCCTCCTGGGATCCAGGACTGTGCAACGCTGGTCTGACCGGAGCCCCGTGGGGGACAGAAAAAATCTGCTCATCGGGCCCCGGTCCCTTGTGACCGCCAGCCTCCAGGGACCCCTCCGCACACTCCCACGGCCCAGTCCCGTCCACACCTGTCCACCTCCTTCCGGGCCCCCTGCCCCCGAGCTCCGCTCTTCGCAGGGGGCACAACAGCCATCTGGAGGGCGCTCCGGAGGCCCACCGGCCGCCGCCCGTGGCAGACCAGGGGCCAAAACCAGGGCCAGCGCTCCCGCCACCCCTCCTCCTCTCGGCGCCCCGGTTCTCCCTCGGCCCGCTCGCTCCCAGCAGCACACACGCAGCTGCCGTGACTCCCGTCTTAAACAAGACAGAGAAAAGATCTTCTAAGACACTGGAGAGAAAAACACAGATCAGCTATAAAGCAACCACAGACAGCCCACTTCGACAGCAACAACGTACGGCCAAAAAAGAGGAAGAATATCAACTAGCTAAAAGAGGGTAACTCTCAACCTATAAACGTGCACTCAGAAACTTTCCCTGAAGAATGAGAGCAAAGATGTCCTCAGAGAGCGAGCCCTCAACAGACTGGAGAACAAAGCAATCTTGGGCTCCCACCTCCCCCTCAACTACCCACCAGCCGGTTGCACCTACTCCTTCTCCCAATTCTCCCCAGTCAGGCCTGTGCCCCCGGCAGCCCGCTTGCCCCGGACAGTCCATCGCTCCTCTTGCATCAAGTCTCTGCTTCCTCCAGCTTCCCTTCCCGCCTCCCCAGCTGTCCCTCCTCTGTCCCCGGCCAGTTCCGCCCACCTTCCCCTCCCTGCCCTCTCAGCCCTGCGCACCAGCTCTGCCCCACACGTCCAGCCATAGCACACCCCCGTGATCACGCCTGGCCGCGCTGCCAGCCCCCTGACCTCCGCTGGGCTCTCCTCTGGCTCGCGTGTCCCACGAGCCCCCTGCTGCCCTCTCAACACCTCCGCGGGGACGCCCAACGGACACCCCGGGTCTGACGCATGCCAGCCCACCCCACCCTCCCCAGGGCCCCCTGCTGGCCCCCCCAACCCCCCCGCACCGGCTGCTCCTCCGGCTCCTCTGAACCCGCGTAACAGGGTCACCAAGACCCTGCATCATTCACACCTCCCACGCCGGTGTCCTCAGCTCAGGCCGAAGTGCTGGTGTCAGCCGACCCTGTCCCTCAAGTCTCACACCTAGCTCGCGACCGGATCCGACTGCCCCCACCACCTTTCAACACCTGGACCGTGCAGACTCCTTCAGCTCCACCATCTCCACCGTGGGCACACAGGTCCAAGCCGTCATATCTCCTGGTGGGTGACCCCACAATTCCTAACGGGTCCCCTCTGTGTCCACACAGCAGCCAGAGACTGGAGGGCAAATGACGTCACTGTTCAAACCCCCGGCGGCCCCCTATCTCAATCAGAGTAACAGCCGGAGCCCTGCCACTGCCCCGGCCTCTCTCGCATCTCCTGCTGCTCCCCTCTTTGCCCGACAGGCTCCCACCCCAGGGCCTTTGCACCTGCCACTTCTGCTCGAAACCCGCTCTCCTCAGAGATCCATGTGGCTTGCTCGCTTGCTTCCCTCTCTCAGGCCTTTGCTTACGTGTCACCTTCTTAGAAGAGACCACTGCCGACCGCCTGGTTAAAAACAGCATCTGCCCTTCCGCCACCTCCTGCTCCATCTGCCTCCATAGCATCTGCCGCCTGGCATGTTCCGCATCGAGTCCTCCCCGCACCAGGCAAACCCGACGAGGGCAGCGTGCACTGCTCCACCCCAGCAGTCAGAGCAACACCTGGCAAAGAGCACGCTGCCGGATGTGAGCGGCTGTGATGAATGAGCTCAGGTAGATTCTAATTTTCTTTTTGCTCCCTCACCATGGCAGAGTCTGCTGGCTGTCTGCCGTGGTCTGGTTGCTTGTTTCTCTATGGCAAGTGGGCATATGCTGCCCAGCTACACGGCTTGTGCAGGCAACGGTGGGTTAGGTGTGTGTAGGCAGGAGGTAGGTTACGGGCGGACCCTTGGAAACCCCACCGACCTCCCCTCCAGGCCCCTCGCCTTCAGGGTGGAGATGCACTCAGCCTTGCTCTCAGGATGCTCCCAGAACAGGGCATGAACCCCACACACCCCTGGAAATTTATACAGAGGAAAAATAAACCTCCATGAGTTTGGAATCCTACAGGAGCCATTCTGTTTAGATTTAAGAGCTTCATATGCCCCAACTAATGCATCCTTCTGTAGTCACTATGTTTTTCTACAATGAACACGAGTCTTTTTATTTTTAATAGAATAAAAGAGAGGTTAAAAATAAACATTACAAAGGAAAAACTTCAGCCTCTCTTGATGATATCTTTTTTGAGATAAACATGGTTTCTTGTTACACATCAAACTGTCCCCAGCCTGGACATCTACAGGGCCACGTCTGCAGCATTGCCATTGTAAAGGAAAAAAATACTTCCTCTCCTCAGTGACATATTTAGAAACCAAGCGTTTCAACTCAGATTTCGTTATAACAATACTCCCATGTTTATTTTAAATTATAATCATGATACTTTGAAAAGAAATGTTACTTAAAATGTTAATAAAACAAGGCACACATTGAATAGCAAATATCATGGTGCTATTACCAAACAAACAGATCCCAGAATGTTCCTTATACCACGAAAAGCATCTGAAAAGACTGAATAAAATAAGCTTTAGCTTTAAGACGTAAAATTTCCTCGCACGCTTTAGCAAAAGACTCCTGTGGCCGATACCCGTGGCTCAATCCAGTTCAACTGAGCGTTAATTTGACTGTAATCCCCACACTTGGAATGAAAGCAACTCCCCGAGGGGATACTTAAAAGCAAATTTACCAAACGACAGAAATCGGAAAATTCCCCAAATCTGTACAACTAGATATTTGAAACGTCACTTATAAATAGTGGCATCCCGCAGAGGTACAATTTTTTTGAGTCAGAATAATTAATTAGGAGTAAATTTGTTGAAAATCAGGCAGATCAAACCCCAGGGCTGTTGGGCCTCTTTAATCAATTCTTCTAGAAGAGAAAGAAGCCCACAATTTAAAATAAATAGAAATGTGTTTCTGAGTTTTTCAGAAGACTGAAAAAAAATTTCATGGTACTTGCCCACATCTTGGGTTGTGGATGGTGCCAGATGCGGAGTGCTGACTGTTATCTTGAGATGACATAATTGTGGCATGTTCCCATCCACACCAGGCCCCACCATTAGCTAGAGCTCTGTGCATGCCCAGTGCCCTCTGCAGCTTGGTGAAGACAAGAGTCAGGGTCTCCTGCACCCTGGTGGGCCTCGCTGAGCTTAAGGTAGAACCACAAATGTCGTTTTTGGTTGGTCATGGTTCAACCAAAAAGGCATCCCTCAGAGTGAAGTATGCTGGCGCCTTCAAGCTCAGCGCCAAGTCTGGAAATCTAGAATCATGAATATGCATGAAATGATCAAGCCCAGTTTTTTTTTTTTACCATATTAAAATTCACATAACATAAAATTTACCATCCTAAACATTTTAAAGTGTACAATTTAGTGGCTTTTAGTACATTCACAATGTTGAGCAACCTTTGCCACTGTATTTCCAGAACGTTTTCATCACCCCAAGAAGAAACCACACACGCATTAAGCAGTCCCTCCCCGTTCCCTCCTACCCTCAGCCCCTGGCAACCACTGATCTGCCCTGCCTCAGTCCTTTCACCTGCCCCCAGGCATTCTGTACAAATGGACTCAGCCCCGTCGCAGCTTGTCTCCACAAGGAGCTCTGCAGATAGGGCTGATGGCCTGTATCTGGGGTCCCTCCCACCTCAGGTGCACGGCCTGCCATCAACTTTCCACAACGACATGGGCTTTCAAAGGAGTTTGTGTGTTTCTGCTGATCACTCTTCCAGGACCCTGCCCTCCGGGCGAGGGGGGGAAGGAGCGGGGGGAATGAGACGCAGCAGGGAGCAGCGCTGAAGGCGCCAGCTGTCCAGGCCCATGAGGGGACCAGCCAAGGTGGCAAAGCTGTCCAGCCAGCCTGCAGTGGCCCAGGCGCACCCAGCGGGCCTGGAGGCTCAGGCCAAGGGGAGATGCTGCTTGAAGCCAGAGCTTGGGGGAGCACCAGGCAGATGATACAATGGAAAACATTCCTAAAACGTGAGTGGCCCATGCATGCCCTGCACTGTGGGAAAAGTCAGAAGCAGACTCAGCCTCTGCTGGGCAGGTAGCTGGGAGTTAACCCTCAAGAACCTGAAAATCACACAGGCAAAAATGTTTAGGTACGGCAGAATTAACAGCTAATTCTGTGCACAAATACTGATTCACACACACCAACAGTAAACATGCCTTTGGGAAGTCTGAGCGCTCACTGTATACGTCATGATACGAAGGAGGGGCTATTCCTCAAGAGTCAGTGTTGTGACCCTATTTCTAGAGGGAGTCCCCATCTTTCAGAGACACACACTGAAGTATGTGTGGATAAATGATGCGATGTGGGATTTCTTTCAAAATGCACCAGTAAGACAGGCCACATGTTGGTACTTCTTGAGGCTGAGTGATGAACACACAGGGACCCTAGACTTTCCTTCTGTACGTGTTAGGAAGCTAAGAGCACCTTTAAAGTTCGAAAGGCCTGACAGCCAATGCGGGGCTGCCCCCAGTGGACGGGATCCCGGAGGAAAGAAGGGAGCAGGGCTGTGGCCGCGGCTGCAGGAGCAGCACCCAGGCAGGGACGGCCCCTCCGGGCGGGGACGCGCGAGGGCCGGGCCACCCGTGCCTGGACCGCACGCAACGGCGTGGGCGTGGGCGAGCACACGGGCCTTCTCCCGGGAAGGGTGCGGCGCGCTCGTCGGCGGTGCTGGGGCTGCTGCGTGAGGGCGGGGGGCTCTGAGTCGGCCGTGAGCCCGGGGCCAGCTGACCGGCTGATGGCAGCCTTGCGCACGGGTCCAGGCTCACAGGCCCCCCGGCAGCCTCCCGCCGACCGCAGGCGCGAACAGGGAGATGAATGACCACAAACACGGCTGTCGAAGCTCAGGGAAGGGGGCTTTTCCAGGAGGGAGGGGAGAGCTACCAGCCTGCTCAGAGGCCTCAGAGCCAGCCCAGGAGCAAAGTGAGGGTGGGCAAGTTAAGAGCCCTCGTGCAGGGAAAACTGCCAGGCTTGCGGAAGTCCTCAGCAAAGGGACATGTCAATCAACTCCTGCGAAACGAGGCAGAGCGTCAAAAACAACTGTTTTCCCCACTCTGTCTAATACTCCGTGCCTTCAAGTCGTGAAATATACTAAACATGACCAATGTTATAAACAAATTATGCATAATATGTTGCTTTTTCATGCTTAGAACTCAGTCATGCTCACTGAGTTTGACTTAAAAAACCTTACATCTGGGACTTCCCTGGCCGTCCAGTGGTTAAGACTCTGCGCTTCCACTGCAGGGGGCACAGGTCCAATCCCTGGTCGAGGAACTAAGATCCCGCATGCTGCACAGTGCGGCCAAAAAAAACAAAACAAAAACAAACAAAAACCTTACAGCTCAGAAAGGTTTACTAAAAATTAGGTAAGATTTCCCCATAATAATATACACAGAGGAAGAACGCTGTTCTTCAGAACATCAACTACATTTTAATTCGCCCGAAGGAAGCAGGTAGATTCTAATCCCTAAGGAAGGGGCTCAGTGAGACACACAAGCAGGCACCTGTAGCTCCCGCCTGCTGCCCTCCCTGCCCACAAGGCAAACAGGGATCAATGGCGACGTCCTCCAAAAGCCGACGATCTCAGCACGCCGTGGAAGATGAGCCAGATGGGCCTGTGTGTCCCCTGATAAAAGAGTCACACACATTTTAATTCCGGTAAGGCTCGAAGGCACAGCAAATGAAGGATTTTATAATTTAAAACTTTAATATTTGGAAACAACCCCAAATCTCCATCAACAAATGAATGGATAAAACGAAATGTGGTCTATCCCTACAGTGAAATATTATTCAGCCATAAAGAGGAATGAAGTACTGACACCTGCTACAACCTGGATGAACCTTGAGAACACCGTTAGCCGAAAGAAGCCAAATACAAAAGCCCACCTCTCATATAATTCCATTCATACGAAACATCCAGAACAGGCAGATACACTGAGACAGAAAGCAGGGGAGCGGATGCCAGCAGGTGGGAGAATGCAGAACGGAGAGGGACAGCTGTGGGTACAGGGTTTCTCTGCAGGTGATGAAAAAGTTCTGGAACCAGGTAAGAGGTGGTGGTTTGCAAACACTGTGAATGTGCTTAATGTCCTGAATATTGTCCTTCAAAATGGTAAATCTGATGTCATATGTACTTTATGCACCTACCTACATATATACAAATATATACACATATAGACACACACACATACGCCATACTTCACGGACGTGTCTTCTCGGCACTGAGCCCCCGAGCCCCGTGGAGAGGAATTGGGGCCTTCCTCCGGGGTCTTCGGTGGAGCACACACTCACTGCGTGAACTACCAGCACCGGCAGATTCTTCAGCTCTCCAGCAACAACCCATGAAAATACTGTGGTAAACAGGGAGAGCAGCCCGCGCTCTGTGACCACCTAGAGGGGTGGGATAGGGAGGGAGGGAGGGAGGCGCCAGGGGGAGGAGAGATGGGGATATGTGTATACGTATAGCTGATTCACTTTGTGATACAGCAGAAACTCACACACCCTTGTGAAGCAATTATACTCCACTGAAGATGTTAAAAAATAAAATAAAATAAAAATGCAGTGGTAATTTGGGGCTTTGTGAGCTGTATCTTGAGAAAATAAAGCTGTTGTGTTTTTTTGAGTATTAGTGTCATACAAGACAGAGATAACCAATCAGAACAAGGGATTTTACACGTTTCTTGGACAACACTGACCCACTGCCTCTGTTCTCACTCAGCCGTGCCCGCTGGTAGGCCCGCCACTCCCCAGTGCTACACCACCAGCTCCTGGGCCCACCGGCCGTATCCCCTTTCGTCCTCATCTCCACAGCTGTCAGTGGAGACCCCAGCAGACGGCCTCCCTCCCCCACCTTGGGAGTTGCTCAGGTCCGGCAGGTTGCCCGCGGGCCGGGCGGACACAGCACAGGCGGAGGGAAGGTCATGGCCAGTGGCATATAGCGTGTCATTTGGAAACCTCAGCCGAGCAGAGCTGCTTGCAGCTACCCAAGCGGGCACGGGTGCCAGGAAAACCACCAAGCCCCGCACTCTCGGCCAGCAGAGCTTCTGTGCTTTGGGGCCAGCGATCTACCAGACCTAAGAAACGCCAGGAGCACTAAATGCTAAAGGGGCTAGATGGACGCAGTAAGGGCGGGCTTCTCTGCCAGGTTTTTGCTCTCCCATCGCTCCAAAGAGCGACACCAGGGTCACCTGCTGGGTCACAGAACAGAGTGCGCTTGACGTCCGCACGCCTAAAGGGGCACTTGGCAGCGGCCACAAGGAGCCTCCCCCCACGCAGGACCAGCACGGCAGGGAGCCCCGTCCGCTGCCAGGTCTGCCCGTCCACCTGCCACCCGTCCATCCGTGCTCAGGGCTCCTCCGCCCACCCGGCGCCTCCCACCGCACCGGGACCCCCTGCGGGTTCCACCCCCACCAGCTCCAGGCACTGACCCCCACCAGACCCTAGTAACCGTGTGCTGGCTCGACGGGCCGCGAGCGCCCTGATGGGCTGGCTGCTCACGGACAACCCGAGGGAAGGAGACAGACGCTGGGGAACAGCCGAGTGCCCGTGGGCCGTGGGGGAACACCAAGGCATGCTGACTGAGCTACTCGGCAGGGTTTCACCGGAAAGCCGTTCTGAGCAGATCCCGGGAAGAAGGAGTTTCCACCCGCAGGAAAGGGGGCCGGGGCCCACGCGGCCAGAAGTGCGGGGCAGGGGGGCGGGCGAGGACCCGGTCCTGACCCGCTCCAGGGTTCAGAACGCGTTCTATAAATAGCTGGCAACCTTTGATTGTGTCCAAGCGGGCAGTGTGGCCACAGCAGGGCCCCGGCCGCAGCCCCGCAGGACCGTGCTGTGCTCAGGCCTCGGCACGCAGGTTCTTCCTCGGCTGCACGCTCCCGCTCCGGCAGGAACCTGCTGTCCAGAGTCCTGCCCTAACCCAGCGCGGCATACATTCTACCCACCGATTGTTTGTCCATCCCCCCCCCCCGTCCCCCCCAGATCCTAAGCTCCCTGAGAGCAGGAGTCATCTGCTTTGGTCCAGTTTCTCGTTAGCATCTAGGACAGGGCCCAGCACCAGAGCAGTGCTCCATACGCGGAAGGGAGGCAGGTACAGTGACGGCAGTCAGGAGTGCAGAGGGCGGCGGGGGACACGGCACTGGCCCTGATCATAGATGGGGCTTCTGTCCCTGTCCCTGGGCCAGGGCCGTGACAAGACAGCAGGTAAGGCAGCACAACTCTTTACCAACAATTTTTCACACACGGCGAAGTGACTGCCTGCTCGTTAGGAATCAATTAGAACACCTTCCTCTATGTAGGTCACACCATTCACTCATATTTTTTCTAGAGCAGGTCAGAAGCTACGAGCAAAAGCCCCTAAAAAGCACTCGAAGATGCAGCCAAGCGATGGTGCTTCACACAAGCACCCCGGCAACAAATCTCCAAGAGGGCCCTAGGCTGTTTCCTGGGGAGGGAGGGGGGATACACTTTATTTTCAAATACAGTGGTGATAAAGAACAAGCAGGACAGGTGGCAGGCAAGGGGGGAGGGTCTTTCTCTAGGCCCACAGAAATGTTTTAAACTCCTTCTGGATGCCAGCCAGGAATGGAAGCACTTCCAGACTGATAACCTCAGAAGAAAATCCCAACTCAACGTGTGCTCAGATTATCGGAAAATTCCATCAGCACCTGCTGGCGAAGACAGAGGCTTTCTTAACAGGACAACTTTTATAAACACCTCACAAAAAGCACAAATAGAATTCAGCAAACTAAAGACACCCCTCACTTAAGTTGCCTATTTTCAAAAAGAGCTCTGAGACCTAAGGGAGAGCCACACTCCTTCACCAAGAACCCAAAAGAAAGCACTGACCCCATTTCCTTCTGCAGCAGAGACGAGGGTCCCTTTTCCGTCCCACAGTCAATCCTTCGGCTTCCCACCTACACCTGCTCCAAGGAACAGGCCATCCAGGTCTGTTCCAGCCCCAAACCCCTCCTGCAGTCCCAGATGGGCCACACAAACAAGAATTCAAACTCCAAATCGGACTGTCTTCTTGGGTAGTTATAAATAAATAAATAAATAAATAACATGCTTGTAAATCATGATACAATTTAATTAAAGTGGAACATCTCTCTAACACACCGTGGAATTAAGTATTCACACACAGATCGTTCGGTAGATTGAAACAGAACAGAACTCAGGATTCTCCTGATTCAGCAGTTCTCCACGAGTGGTCCTAGGAACTCCTGGGGGGTCCTAAGACCCTTTGAGGGGATTCCCAAGGTCAAAACTATGTTCATCTAATACTGAGATGTCATTTGCCCTTTCTGTGCTGACAAGTGCACTGATGGTTCAAAGGCAGGTAAAACTGCAGGTGCCTCAGCACCAACCAAGGCAGCGGTGCCCATCTGTGCTCTTACCGGGCCCATCACCAGAATGGGGAAAGCCCAGTTTACCTAGAAATGTCCTTAACAAAGCAGTAGAATGCATTCATGAAACACTGACTCTCAGGCCTTCTCACCATCTGTGTGAGAAGCAGGAAACGTTCGTATCCCGAGGTACGATGGAATGCCGAGGAAGAGGGATTGTGTCAGTGGGCGCTGTGAGCTGACCTCCTTTTTCAACGGAGGCTGGAGCTGGGAGTGAGGCAGACACCGTCCCAAAACTGAACCAAGTGGGCTTTGCCCCTCCAAGAACACGGCTGCCAGGATCTGCTGCGATGATAAAACTCAAGCTTTAACGTGACAATTAGAATTGTGGAAAACGTGTACCCGCCGCCACGAGCTTAAAGCCTCCAAATACTTAGACTTGTGGCGAGAGCAGCAGTGATGTGATGTCCCCGAGTGTGACTCTTCCCTGTGTTTGAAAGACCTGAAAACTCTGCAAACCAATGTCCTCCGAAGACGACGCGGGACGTCACAAAGTCACCTGGCTACAGATGGATTCACGCCGCAGCGGGTGCGGTTCTGGACCCTGCACGGCAACTAGCTTGTAAGAAACTACGACTTGTTGCGTTCTGGTGTGGTGGCAAAGAAGAACATCCACGACCTGCAAAGGCCTCTACTACTGCTCCCTTTCAGCCACAGACCAGCGTGAGGCCAGAGTTTCTTCGCATACTTCAACCAAAACGCCATATCCCAGCAGACTGGATGCAGAAACCAACTGCTGCTTTTATTAAGCCAAACCCAAAGGAGAGTTACAAAAATGGGAAACACCACTCTTCTCATTACATCGTTTTTAGTTTTAAACAATTCTTTCATAAGAATGTGATATATTGATACACATCAGATTTCTTGTCAGTACATTAAATATTCATCATTACAGCACATTGAGTATTTTTTAGCCCCCTCAATTTTAAGATCTTATACAGCGTATAACCCACATAAACAAAGGGTCTGTGGGGACCTTGGTAATTTGAGAATATAAAGAGGTCCTGACACAAAAAGGTTCTGGAACCACTGCCTGACTTTATCACCTTATGGGTGTGGCTGTGGCCATCCAGAGTGGTTCCGCCCTGCATTTCTCCAGGAATAAGGGCAAGGGTGGCAAATGTCAGTGACCCAAAGGAAACTCTGACTAGGAAAGGAGGTACTGCAGACATTTCTGATCCGGTTCCCAACAGATAGGAACAGCAACAAGAGGAGCTGGGCGGTCTGACCATCCCCGGTGGCTGTGCTCTCTTGCCACCGTCTGGTGGCTCGCCTGACCAGTCGACCAGAGACGGCTTCACCACCAGTGCTGTGTCTTGCTGGTATGAGAGGTGAGCAGTTAAAGACTGCACTCCACAGCCACTCTCTCTAGGAAACTACCCACCAAAACGGGAAACGGACATATACAGAACATGTCACCAGAATAAACACAAAGTCAATCACTAGTAAACACGGCAGTAGCCCACACTTGTTCCAAAGGAACAGAAATGATCCACAGCAGACCTCAATGGTTAAGTGATTTACAACTGTCTTTGCATTAACAGAGTGAGTTTTCTCCTAACACCCACAGCCAGGGATGGGGAGGAAGGTGGGCACACAAAGTCTGCGTAAGTACTGAGCTCCCAGGACCCTGTAATACAGGGACGAGTGCACCGCGCACCTTCTGTGCACGTCTGGCAGATCCTCACTTCACCTCCAAGTGCATCCAGTTACTTCAGTTTAAACAACTACTTGTCAAGCGCTCAAATCAGAGACAGCAAACATCATTCATTTCAAAATACATAAAATTTCACCAGGGACAAGATCTGAGCCGACAGGAGCTCTTCCCCACTTTCAGTGAGCAAACAGCATCATGAACGGCCACCATGCTGGGGGGTCACCGACTGGTAGCGGCTCCTCACCAGCCCTGGGATCTCCACAGGCTACAAAACTGCGGAGGAGAGGGGAAATCACCTGAGGACTCTCGAAGTCCACAGCATGCTGTCCTTTGCCTATTTCCCAGCTTAACCTTAAAAAAAAAAAAAAGCAACAACCACCCACACCTCCTCCCCCATCTCCCCCACTGCTGCACTAACACGCCACGAGATGGAACCGCTCTCGAGGTGGCGACACGCTGCGATTACACAGACTAAGGGGTGATGGTGACGGCGCTCTCACAAGCCAAGGGGAGCAGCGTAAACAGGGCCACGGAGCACCCACACAGCCGCGGCTCCCCGGGCCACCTCCCCACGTGCAGCCCGTTGCATTCTGATGTAAAAAGGGGGAAAATGGTCCAGGGATCCCGGCGCTGGGCTCTAACAAGGCCCTCCACCGTATCCCCCACCTGGTCAGCACCCTTCACAAAAGCATGTGAAAACGGTCGGACGTCAGTGAGCGGTAAGAAAAATGCCTGGGACGTCAGCAAAGGACGGTTAATGGAAATGCCCTCCTGGGGCAAACTGGGGGGCACCAAGGCCCGAAACAGACTCAGAGAGCCGTGGTTTAAAGAAAGCAAAAGTAAAACTCAGTCAGTACTCACTAATTCAAAACAGCATCCCTCCCCCCACCAAAATCAACTGGATGTTCCTTAATCAAAACACTGTAAAATCCAAACCCACTTAAGCTAAGTCAATTTTCCCCTTTTATTTCATAATGAAGTTTGTGCTACTACAAAGAACGCCATTACAAAGTCCTGTACATTTGCATAATAATGGCAAAGCCACGCAGCTACCCCCCTGTGCGTTCATCAACCCCAGCAAGTTTCACCCACTTGTCTGGGCACTGGAGGTCAAGGTTCTAGGACCGCAGGTAGCTGCCCGGGTCCAAATCGGGGATCCAGCACTTCCCGCTGTGTGCCCTGCACTCTGTGCTCAGCTTCCTCACTTCCATAACGGGGGGGTGTGACAGGTCCCGCTAAGGTCAAGCCCGAATACGAAAAGCACCCTCCGAAAACTTAAAAGCTTTTGCACAGCAAAGGAAAACATAAACAAGACGAAAAGACAACTCTCAGAGTGGGAGAAAATATTTGCAAACGAAGCAACTGACAAAGGATTCATCTCCAAAATTTACAAGCAGCTCATGCAGCTCAGTATCAAAAAAACAAAACTCAATCCAAACATGGGCAGAAGACCTAAACAGACATTTCTCCAAAGATATGCAGATTGCCTACAAACACATGAAAGGATGCTCAACATCACTAATCATTAGGGAAATGCCAATCAAAACTACAATAAGGTATCACCTCACACCAGTCAGAATGGCCATCATCAAAAAATCTACAGACAATAAATGCTGGAGAGGGTGTGGAGAAAAGGGAACCCTCTTGCACTGCTGGCGGGAATGTAAATTGATACAGCCACTGTGGGGAACAGTGTTGAGGTTCCTTAAAAAACGAAAAATAGAACTACCAAATGACCCAGAAATCCCAGTACTGGGCATATACCCTGAAAAAACCATAATTCAAAAAGAGTCATGTACCACAATGTTCATTGCACCTCTATTTACTATAGCCAGGACATGGAAGCAACCTAAGTGTCCATCGACAGATGAATGGCTAAAGAAGATGTGGCACATATATACAATGGGATATTACTCAGCCATATAAAGAAATGAAATTGAGTTATTTGTAGTGAGGTGGATGGACCTAGAGTCTGTCATACAGAGTGAAGTAAGTCAGAAAGAGAAAAACAAATACCGTATGCTAACACGTACAGATGGAATCTAAAAAAAAAAAAAAAAAACAGGTTATGAAGAACCATTGCAGGACAGGAACAAAAGACGTAGATGTAGAGAATGGACTTGAGGACACAGGGAGGGGGAAGGGTAAGCTGGGAGGAAGTGAGAGAGTGGCATGGACATATACACACTACCATAGCACAGGGAGGGAGATCAGCTCGGTGCTTTGTGACCACCTAGAGGGGTGGGATAGGGAGGGTGGGAGGGAGACGCAAGGGGGAGGGGATATGAGGATGTATGTATACGTATAGCTGATTCACTTTGTTATACAGCAGAGACTAACACACCACTGTAAAGCAATTATACTCCAATAACGATGTTAAAAAAAAAAAAAGAAAGAAAGAAAAGCACCCTCCGAGTGGCACGCAGCCAGCAGGACGCCCACTGAGCTGCTCCTGCCATCACTGAACTGACCTCCTGCACCGTGCAGTCTTCATACACCTGCCAGCTGAAGTCACTTCCCGAGTCTCAAACTTCACGTGTGTGATTCTCACTAATGCCCTCCTCACACACGGACCTGTGGCCACTCCCTGTAGGTCACTGCCATTCACTCATTCATTGCTTTCAGCACAGTCCACAATTAACTGCTTCCTAAGTCCTGTAATCATGCTGTAAATAGCACTTTTAGCTGTAAGGATACAGGTATTGATTGGCTAAATGCAAACATTTAAAACAAACCACTTTTAAAGTAAGCAAAAAATGGGACTTCCCTGGCGGTCCAGTGGGTAGGACTCCGCGTTCTCAATGCAGGGGGCCCGCGTTCGATCCCTGGTCAGGGAACAACCCAGGTTAGATCACCCAGCATGCCGCAACTAAGAAGTCCGTGTGCCACAACAAAGATCCCGTGTGCCGCAACAAAGACCCAGAGCAGCCAAAATAAATAAATAAATATTTAAAAATAAAATAAAATAAGCAAAAATGTAATAAAGTGGATGGAGACAGGGCGCCACGCAGGACTCAGGTCCTCCTGGCCCAGGAGCAGCCAACCAGGGGTCAGCCGCCACCAGCTGCCTACACCTGCTCTTAGGCTCCAGGGCCCACAGGTGGCCATTCGCTGCTGCCCTGGCCCCAGGGAGTCTGCCGAGCGCACGGCCCAGCTTTCACCACGCTGAAACAGCCGTCTGAGCCGGTGGCAGAGACAAAGCCAAAGAGCCGAAATGAAGAGGGGGCCTCTCCACTAGTGGATCAACAGCCGATATTTTAGGGACAGAATAAAAGGGCACCACATATCAGGTCAGAAATAGTAGTTTCTGTGGACTGTGGCATGCTTTGGGGAGATAAACGCAAGTTAAATGAAACTTTAACACGCTCAGAGTGGGTTTGCTACTTTAAAAAGCTGGACCAGCTTCTTGGAAGTGTCAGTTTTCCAGCTCTCCACACAGCTTTGTTACACGCAGAGACGTTCCCCTTCCGGGCACCACATACATATCCCATCCACGCAGTTGACTGTTTCAAATTAAAACACACTATTGAGTTACAGCACTAACGGGTCTGCTTTGTTTCTTCTGGGGCTTTGTTTAGAAATAACCTTGACAATGTCCAAGCAAACAACTTGGACCAAAGACCAGAACGGTCACTTAGAAGAAAAAGAAAAAGCTGTTCCCATAATCGAAGAAGGGTTTTTTTATGAGAAACGCATGCTACATCATCACTCATCTATATCAATTTGTAATCTCTAATCTCTAAACCAAAGCTCACCCCAGTGGATGCACCTTTCTGGAATATAATGGAAGATCCTGTGGACTGACGGACGTGCTGCCACGCAGGGCACACTCAGTGGGGTACTGGGGGCACTACAGTGGGTTTGCACTGGGAGGTCCACGTCCTTGCACAGGCACCCCTGTGACCAAGCCCTGCACAACTTCTCTGCCCTGTGGCCCAGGCCAGAGAGGAGCCTCCCCAGGCCCGCACCTGCCTCGTGCAGCCCTCACCAGCCCCAGGCAGCACTGGCACAAACGTGCCTCTAGGCGTAATTTTCAGATTCCTCTAAGAAGGGCATACTCCTTAAAGAAGCCACAACATTTCTTCCACCCGCTGAAGCCATCGCTGTAACAATAAGCAACGTGCATTGAGCACACCCTAGGCACCAGCAGGCACTTTGCATGTTAACTCATTTTTTACCTTCACAATAAAATGACTGTTAATATGATCACTGTAACAACAAGTTATGTTAATTATTATGCAATTAACAATCGTATAACATTGATAATTACAACGAATAAGTATAATCAACATTTATTATAACTAAATATATCTCTATATTATATATAAAATACATTATGCTGACAAATGTCCTGATAGCTCTGACACATAATTTTACATTGTTATTAGTTATAATAAAAACTGGTACTATCATCACCCCCATTTTACAGGCACCAGCAGTAACGTGGCGAGCGAGGTGATGCTGTGAACCCAGGATGCAGCTGCAGAGCCCCTGTCCAGTTCCCTTGGGCTCCCCCAGAAGGGGAGCTCCCCAAGGGATGGAGCAGCTCCATTCTTCTCTGTTCTCAACCTTGGGATATGGCGCACACCCAGAGGGTGCTCAGCAGGTGCCCCGGAGCCCGCCCACCTTCTGCAGGAAGTCGACTTATTAGCACAGGGCATGTGTAATTAACACCTAGGGAATAGACATGTCTTGGCACTAACCGTTTCTATCTAAGTGCCTGTGTGTTTTTAGTAAGCAGCCTGTCTCCTCCCCCACCCCCACCCCCACACACACACCCTCCACCAAATGGATACCGACAACCTAATCTCCGCTAGCAACAGTGCGCGGATGCAGCCGCGAGACGTGGTCCTGCCCTCTGGCAGCTTAGGGTCAGTGAGAGACAGGACACCAAGCCATCCCTCAACACTTTACTGGGGACGGTAAAAAAGCGCTCTGAAGGAAGAGCGTGAGCTCTGAGTACACGTACGGATGATCGTGAAACCAGCGGCTACAGGAGTGCTCGAGCCTGTTAACCCACCGATCCTTCACGACGACTCCCTGAGGGAATTACCGGTACGTCACCGTCCTCTCCGCCCCGTGCCTCGGCCTCATGCCCATTTGGTATAACTGGCATGAGAACTGGCACACCGCTGGGTGGCACCCAACCAGGAATCAGGCCACAGCCGCCCGTGCTCATTACCTGTGTCCCGTGGGAGACCACCACCTGACGCAAGTGTGCTGCCGTCATTATTTACTTGAAACGCTGCTGTAAACATACCCCCTCCAACACATGAATAGCACTCAGAAATGCTCAAGATATTGGTGAAAAGAAACAACATAAACTTTTAAGTGTAGGCTAACCCCCACTGTGTATGTATGGAAAAACTGTCTGGAAGCAAACACATACATATTGTTAACACGCTAACTATTTCTTCTAAGGAATATTACCGGTGGATATTTTCTCTTTTTATTTCAGTATCTTCTAAAGTATTTGAAATGAGCATGTATTCCTTTTATCATGAAGGGCAGAATAATTTTTTTTTTTTTATTTGGAACCAAAAGGCAACGGCGCCTGTGGTCACAGTCCAGCCCATAAGAAAAGCCCGTGCAGTGGAAGGGAGGGGTCGGCGCCCTGCTCTGGAGACCACGGCTGCTGCTCCTGGCCCAGGAAGGCTGCCCCCCAGCCGACCGGCTTCCACGCCAGCCGGTGAGCGGGTGGCACGCGTGCCTGGGATTCTAACTGCACCAACAGTCCATCGGCGTAGAGCCAACAGCCAGCCCTCCCAGGCAGCGGCCACTGTCACCAAGTCTGTCACCAAGCCTCTACTCCTGGGCTCCGGCACACACTTGCAGCAACCCTAACGTTTAGGAGGGCAACCCTATAACAGAGCTGGGGTCCCGAGTCGCCTCAATTTGTTTCAGATTTCAACTGCAACACGAATAACAGTCTCATTTTCACACCAGACTGCTTATTACCGTCCACAAACATTAAACTAAATTTCTTTTTTCTTTTTTTCCTTTTTGGCCACACCACACGGCTTGTGGGATCTTAGTTCCCCAGCCAGGGATTGAACCCACGCCCTCGGCAGTGAAAGTACGGAGTCCTAACCACTGGACTACCAGGGAATTGCCTAAACTGAATTTCTCATATACTAGAAGAACTCAGAGCAAGGACACAAGAGACACAAAACAACAATGCTCAACTACACTTTAATTAAAATAAATTAAAAATAAAACAATAATGCAATGTAGCATATGCTGCACAGCCCTCTCAGTAACTGTTAGAGAAGGGAGGACAGAGCAGAGCAGGCGCCCTAAGACTGCGTGCTAACCCCACCCAATGGGGTGGACAAGAAGCGAGGGAGGAACTTCGGGAGCTGACATCCTCCTGACTGAGTACTCCACGGCCAAATGCTGGGGAGCCATGCGCAGATCAGTTCTCCAGTGAGCAGGCTTGTTTCTCCCAGGGGCCGGGTAGTCATTCTAAAACTACTTTCTGTGTATGCTAGGTCTGAACAAATAAGCAAATACATTGTGGATAATGAGACCCAGACTTCTCACTACCTGATGAAGAAGTTATAAATAAGGAAAGAAGAAAGCAAGAATAAACCATGTGATATTGGATTGGAATCAGAAATGCAGGTGTGAACTCATGGTGTCTACTACATACACAGAGAGATAAATACAGATGTGTATGTACAGGCAGGTGAGTACAAATACATGGATATCCTGTGTACACTGAGAGAACCAGGAGCGAGGGCACCCCGGGGGCTAGGAGCACACTCAGCGAGCAGGTCTCAGCTTCTCACACCATTTCACCAAGAAAAAGAACCAGGGCTCCTCGACGAAATGAATTGGAGTAGGAAAAATACAAGAAGAGACTGGAGTATCCTGTAGGTCCAGAAGGGAAATAATTAGAAAATGATGGGGTGTGTTGAAAAGACGGAGGCACCAACCTGAAAGAGCTCCACATCAAGGTCACAAAAGACAAAGAAAGAACGAGGAATTGTCACAAATTGGAGAAAGTGCGGGGACGTGCGAGGTAGGCCCCCGAGGCTGGACAGGGGCCCAGAACGGGACAGGGGGTGTCCAGGAAATGGACATTAGTCAGACTAACAGCCAAATTTGAGTAAGATCTTTAGATGATGTAATAGTACTATGCCAATGTTAATCTCCTGGTTTTCCTAACTGTCCTCTAGTTATGTAAGATGATAACATTGGGGGGAGCTGGTATGGGAACTCTATTGTAGTACTGTTTCGGCTACTTTCCTGTAAGTCTAAAATTATTTCAAAATAAATGAATACTTATGAATGCAATGACACGATACTTCAAGCAACGGAGGGTGGGGAGCAGGGGAGAAACAGGTGAGCAAGGCTGCACGAATGGCGAGCGGAGTGATGGCCACATGTGGGCTCCTTGTATCGCTCCCTCTACTTTCACGGACATTTGAAATTTTCTTCACTAAAAAGTCCTTTAAAGTTTTTTGCAAAGTCTGCAAAACTCAACTTAAATCTGCCCACTTCTACTAGTACGCTGCATCACCACCCATCCAAGCCCCCAATCAATCAGACATCTTCCAGACCCCTCTGCTCTCCCTAAACCACACCTGCTCCATCCTCCGCCTGCAGGACCTCTCCAGTGTGACACTTCTGCACATTTCCAAGCCACTTCCCATCTCTTCTCCACCTGGCAGCCAGGGGCTCCTCAGAAACATACAAGCCATGCGTGCATCTCTCACACCTGCTCCCCAGCGCTCTGGATTAAAAGCGCTGTGCTCAGGGAGGCCTCTGCCCCTGGGCCCATGCAGCTCCATCCCAGGTGCAGCCCGATCCCAGGCCCCCAACAGGCCAGGGTCTCCGCCACATTCGCTCTGGAATTTGCCCCCTCCGCCTGCACTAAAACACCCGCCATCTCGCATGGATTTGTGGTGACCATGCGTTGCACGTCTGTGTTCACGACTCGGTCAGTGAGCTCAGGGGGCAGAAGCCAGCTGGGGTTGCACCCATCATTGTTCCCCGAGCACCAAGCAAGACGCCTAGCACATAGCTGGCACTCAGTATTTACTCAAAGAGTGAGCATTTTTGACATTAGACCCACAGGCCTGATCTGGGTATTGGACTCTCATATTCTTTCCCACCCTGTTAAAGTATGTTTAGCTTTACTGTGTTTATCTAATTGTCCAGGTTCCAAACATACTCTAATCTCTAGCACAAAGAAATGGATATGCCTTATAGCTATTAGGTAGATCTTGGCAAAACATGCTTAAATCTAATATCTTTTTCCACTTTGGTAAGTAACAGAATATGCCAGATAAGATATATTACATGAAGAACTTCGCTTTGTAAAAGGCTGTGGTGACAATACCCAGTGTCGGTGAGGACGTGGAGAGACAAACCACTGCTGGTAGAAACGTAAAGTGGTGCAGCCACCATGGAAACAGTTCAGCAGCTCTTCACAAAGTTACAGGGCAAGACCCAGCAATTCCACTCCTAGGTATGCGCCCAAGAGAAATGAAGACATACGCCACACACCATATACGAATATGGTGTATGCGAACGTTCACGGCAGCGCTATTCACAACAGCCAAAAGGTAGAAAACACTCAAATGTCCATCAACAACAGATGAATGGATACACAAACTGTGATACAGCCACATAATGGGTTATTCAACCATAGAGAAAAATGAAGTGCTGACACACACTAGGACACAAATCTTGAAAACATTATGCTCAGTGAAAAAAGCCAGACGTAAAAGGTCATATATTTTATGATTCCATTTACGTGAAATATCCAGATAAAGCAAATCCACAGACAGGATGCAGACTGGCAGCTGCCAGGGATGGAGGGAGTGGGGGGTGGGGAGTGACTCCTTAATGGGCACAGGATTTTCTTCTGGGGCGATGAAAATGTTGCGGCACTAGAAAGAGGTGATGGTCTCCTGACACTGAATGTACTAAATGCCACTGAATTGTTCACTTTAAAATGGATTATGTTATGTGAATTTCGTCTCAATTAAAAAAAAAAGAGGCTGTGACATTTTGAAAACACCGCCTCTCTGAAACACAGATCTTTTTTCTCTCCTTTTGTTGACGTGCAGACACACTTGGAATAGACCACACAAGTAACAGAGGCAGGGGAAAGTGCTGCAGGTCTGCCTCAAAGGAGGACAGGGACCTGGACCAGGGGAATAAAACCCCACCTTACAGCAGCAGCCTGAGCATGCCCAACCTGAAGGGTGACTCTGCAAGATTCTTTAACAACCATCATTCTACGACACGGACTTTAAAACACCTATTTCGATAAAAACATGCAAAAATAAAATATAAACCGCTCTTCAAATGAATGTTTGTTGGAATGACACCAGGTACCATCGGATAGCTGAGTAGGGTGTGTCTCATCCTTAAAGTACGTCGTGCTGGGATGGCGACTCGCCGGCCAGCCAGGAGGGCACCACCCTCGCCCGCTGCCCCCGTGGCAGACGCTGATAAGCCCATCTGGGCGCCCTCTTCCTCCTCCGATAAGCCCAGACTGGGGCTCAGCCTCTTTCTCAACACGATGCTCTAGGCACCCAGGACACCCACCATCTCAGATGAGATGCTTCCCTGGTGGAATGAGATTCAAATCCCTCAAAAAGTCAACCTAGTTCTTTGTTTCTCTTCTAAAGACAAAAGAAAAAAAAATTGCCACCCAGAGTTCCTACAGTTTTAGAACCAAATTTCTCACCACCTTTTTCTATTTACGTCACAGCATTTATTTATTTATTTAAATGTATTTATTTTATTTATTTATTTTTGGCTGCGTTGGGTCTTTGCTGCTGCGCACAGGCCTTCTCTAGTTGCGGCGAGCGGGGGGCGAGCGGGGGCTACTCTTCTTTGCGGTGCGTGGGCTTCTCATTGCGGTGGCTTCTCTTGTTGTGGAGCATGGGCTCTAGGCGCGCGGGCTTCGGTAGTTGTGGCATGAGGGCTCAGTAGTTGTGGCGCACGGGCTTAGTTGCCCCGCGGCATGTGGGATCTTCTCAGACCAGGGATCGAACCCATGTCCCCTGCATTGGCAAGCAGAGTCTAACCACTGCACCACCAGGGAAGCCCACAGCATTTATTTTTCAGAGAATTTTCACCCAAGACATGCATTTTTCCCTTAACTCACCCCTAGAATCCCATCATTGAGAGAAGGTGGCTCACCAGCTCTTTATCACAGGACCCCAGCACCTGGTGAAACCACAACCCTCAGCTCGGTCCGCAGTCCCCTCCCAGCACCACACCTGGCCAGCCCTGCCCTGTGCACTTGCGTGCATTAATGTGCTTTATCCTCACAAGAAGGGAGGCACTTATCCCCACTTTACAGGTGAAGACACTGGCTACAAACAGGCGCGGGCGGCCCCTCAGGCTCCCCCCTCCACGTGCCCATGCAGCTTGCAGCTGGGTGCCTCCTTCCAGGCCTGTCTCCTGAGGGCACAGCTTTGGACAAGATCTAAGGAAGCCAAGAGGGAGGCAGTCGGCCTCTAACGGCCAGAGCAGCAGTCCCGCTCAGGGTTGCCCGTGCTGAACCTACCAACACCGAGGGCCAGTTCACTCACAGGAGGGCGGCGGAGAGGCTGCAGGGTGCTGCGGAAACTTCACTGCCTGCCCTTTGAGAGGTCATGCGTTTACCTTCCCACGGACATCCACTACCTATCTAAGTAGATCAGCTGGCAAGTGGCCCCCTGGTCCACTTCCCTCCACACTGCCCGACAGTCAGCACCCTGGACTCCAGGCAGAGCTGGAGAGAGCCACAGGACGCCAGGGGTAAGGGAGGGCCAAGCGAGAAGAGGCGCCACGCCCGGCTGGGGGCAGGGCTTTTCAGACGTGTACACAAGTTTCAACTCAATTGGTTTAGCTTTTAAACAATAAAGAATTGAACGTAATAAGGACTTATCGAGTAAAAAGAAAACACTACGGTAGACACTGGAAAGACAAAAGATAACCAAGATAACCAAGATGGTCCTGGGCGGCGAGCAAGTGGAGTTTACAACAGAATGAAGGAAACAGGCCCCCACCAGGCAAAAGGCACTGGGTGCTATAAAGATGCAAAGTGAATGCCATGGATTTTCTTCTCCCGGATTTCTTAGGATCGCCTTAAATTTAGCATATCTATAAAAGAAAACGTACCCCTGCCGCTCCTTCCTTACCCGTGGTCTGCCTCGCTGACGCCAGCAGGTCAGCTGGGGGGAGTGGCTTTCACCTCCCGCCCCAGACACTGGCCTCCCTGCTCTCTCCAGTCTCCTCCCCTCAGCACTGACCTGCCAGCAACAGGGCACCTTACCACGTCCCCACCAAACATCGGTGAAGACTCCTGTCACCGGCCAGACCACCCCAGCCTGTCACACACCTGCCAAATACTCAGAGGGTCCCCGTTACCTGCAGGACAGAAAAAAGCCCCACCCTCAGCTCACCTTCCGGGTACCCACAGCATCACCTCCAAACCCCCGACATCACGCTCAGTGCCCGCCTACCTGGACCAGCCTCTCTTCTCAACAGGCTGTCCTGCCTTCATGCTGTTCACCGACATTCCTCTACCTTCACGACAGATCCAAACCCAAACAGTTGCCCAGGGGAAGTTTTTGTTGTGGATACAGAGCACCAGCGTTGTACGAACCCTAACGAATTAATGGAACCTAATGATTAACGATCAACAGCAGCTAGTATTCACCCCCCAAAAAGCAACAAAACCCAAAAAAGTGGAACCTGCATCAGATCAAGCCTTTGGGTCTGACCACTAATGTTCAGGAAATCCACACAGGACAGACAAACACGCTGAATTACACCAAGCAGATGCAATCAGCGAAATCTAGTTGGTGGGGAAACGAGACAGCAACACAAGCCAGGTGCTTCAACCCACCAACAGTGAGCAGTGAGAAAGAAGAAGGCAAAAACTAGAGATTAAGAGAGTGGTTGTTTAGGGGAGACCAGCTCGGTGCTCTGTGACCACCTAGAGGGGTGGGATAGGGAGGGTGGGAGGGAGGGAGACGCAAGAGGGAGGGGATGTGAGGATATATGTATACGTATAGCTGATTCACTTTGTTATAAAGCAGAAACTAACACACCATTGTAAAGCACACGAATAACAGTCTCATTTTCACACCAGACTGCTTATTACCGTCCACAAACATTAAACTAAATTTCTTTTTTCTTTTTTTCCTTTTTGGCCACACCACACGGCTTGTGGGATCTTAGTTCCCCAGCCAGGGATTGAACCCACGCCCTCGGCAGTGAAAGTACGGAGTCCTAACCACTGGACTACCAGGGAATTGCCTAAACTGAATTTCTCATATACTAGAAGAACTCAGAGCAAGGACACAAGAGACACAAAACAACAATGCTCAACTACACTTTAATTAAAATAAATTAAAAATAAAACAATAATGCAATGTAGCATATGCTGCACAGCCCTCTCAGTAACTGTTAGAGAAGGGAGGACAGAGCAGAGCAGGCGCCCTAAGACTGCGTGCTAACCCCACCCAATGGGGTGGACAAGAAGCGAGGGAGGAACTTCGGGAGCTGACATCCTCCTGACTGAGTACTCCACGGCCAAATGCTGGGGAGCCATGCGCAGATCAGTTCTCCAGTGAGCAGGCTTGTTTCTCCCAGGGGCCGGGTAGTCATTCTAAAACTACTTTCTGTGTATGCTAGGTCTGAACAAATAAGCAAATACATTGTGGATAATGAGACCCAGACTTCTCACTACCTGATGAAGAAGTTATAAATAAGGAAAGAAGAAAGCAAGAATAAACCATGTGATATTGGATTGGAATCAGAAATGCAGGTGTGAACTCATGGTGTCTACTACATACACAGAGAGATAAATACAGATGTGTATGTACAGGCAGGTGAGTACAAATACATGGATATCCTGTGTACACTGAGAGAACCAGGAGCGAGGGCACCCCGGGGGCTAGGAGCACACTCAGCGAGCAGGTCTCAGCTTCTCACACCATTTCACCAAGAAAAAGAACCAGGGCTCCTCGACGAAATGAATTGGAGTAGGAAAAATACAAGAAGAGACTGGAGTATCCTGTAGGTCCAGAAGGGAAATAATTAGAAAATGATGGGGTGTGTTGAAAAGACGGAGGCACCAACCTGAAAGAGCTCCACATCAAGGTCACAAAAGACAAAGAAAGAACGAGGAATTGTCACAAATTGGAGAAAGTGCGGGGACGTGCGAGGTAGGCCCCCGAGGCTGGACAGGGGCCCAGAACGGGACAGGGGGTGTCCAGGAAATGGACATTAGTCAGACTAACAGCCAAATTTGAGTAAGATCTTTAGATGATGTAATAGTACTATGCCAATGTTAATCTCCTGGTTTTCCTAACTGTCCTCTAGTTATGTAAGATGATAACATTGGGGGGAGCTGGTATGGGAACTCTATTGTAGTACTGTTTCGGCTACTTTCCTGTAAGTCTAAAATTATTTCAAAATAAATGAATACTTATGAATGCAATGACACGATACTTCAAGCAACGGAGGGTGGGGAGCAGGGGAGAAACAGGTGAGCAAGGCTGCACGAATGGCGAGCGGAGTGATGGCCACATGTGGGCTCCTTGTATCGCTCCCTCTACTTTCACGGACATTTGAAATTTTCTTCACTAAAAAGTCCTTTAAAGTTTTTTGCAAAGTCTGCAAAACTCAACTTAAATCTGCCCACTTCTACTAGTACGCTGCATCACCACCCATCCAAGCCCCCAATCAATCAGACATCTTCCAGACCCCTCTGCTCTCCCTAAACCACACCTGCTCCATCCTCCGCCTGCAGGACCTCTCCAGTGTGACACTTCTGCACATTTCCAAGCCACTTCCCATCTCTTCTCCACCTGGCAGCCAGGGGCTCCTCAGAAACATACAAGCCATGCGTGCATCTCTCACACCTGCTCCCCAGCGCTCTGGATTAAAAGCGCTGTGCTCAGGGAGGCCTCTGCCCCTGGGCCCATGCAGCTCCATCCCAGGTGCAGCCCGATCCCAGGCCCCCAACAGGCCAGGGTCTCCGCCACATTCGCTCTGGAATTTGCCCCCTCCGCCTGCACTAAAACACCCGCCATCTCGCATGGATTTGTGGTGACCATGCGTTGCACGTCTGTGTTCACGACTCGGTCAGTGAGCTCAGGGGGCAGAAGCCAGCTGGGGTTGCACCCATCATTGTTCCCCGAGCACCAAGCAAGACGCCTAGCACATAGCTGGCACTCAGTATTTACTCAAAGAGTGAGCATTTTTGACATTAGACCCACAGGCCTGATCTGGGTATTGGACTCTCATATTCTTTCCCACCCTGTTAAAGTATGTTTAGCTTTACTGTGTTTATCTAATTGTCCAGGTTCCAAACATACTCTAATCTCTAGCACAAAGAAATGGATATGCCTTATAGCTATTAGGTAGATCTTGGCAAAACATGCTTAAATCTAATATCTTTTTCCACTTTGGTAAGTAACAGAATATGCCAGATAAGATATATTACATGAAGAACTTCGCTTTGTAAAAGGCTGTGGTGACAATACCCAGTGTCGGTGAGGACGTGGAGAGACAAACCACTGCTGGTAGAAACGTAAAGTGGTGCAGCCACCATGGAAACAGTTCAGCAGCTCTTCACAAAGTTACAGGGCAAGACCCAGCAATTCCACTCCTAGGTATGCGCCCAAGAGAAATGAAGACATACGCCACACACCATATACGAATATGGTGTATGCGAACGTTCACGGCAGCGCTATTCACAACAGCCAAAAGGTAGAAAACACTCAAATGTCCATCAACAACAGATGAATGGATACACAAACTGTGATACAGCCACATAATGGGTTATTCAACCATAGAGAAAAATGAAGTGCTGACACACACTAGGACACAAATCTTGAAAACATTATGCTCAGTGAAAAAAGCCAGACGTAAAAGGTCATATATTTTATGATTCCATTTACGTGAAATATCCAGATAAAGCAAATCCACAGACAGGATGCAGACTGGCAGCTGCCAGGGATGGAGGGAGTGGGGGGTGGGGAGTGACTCCTTAATGGGCACAGGATTTTCTTCTGGGGCGATGAAAATGTTGCGGCACTAGAAAGAGGTGATGGTCTCCTGACACTGAATGTACTAAATGCCACTGAATTGTTCACTTTAAAATGGATTATGTTATGTGAATTTCGTCTCAATTAAAAAAAAAAGAGGCTGTGACATTTTGAAAACACCGCCTCTCTGAAACACAGATCTTTTTTCTCTCCTTTTGTTGACGTGCAGACACACTTGGAATAGACCACACAAGTAACAGAGGCAGGGGAAAGTGCTGCAGGTCTGCCTCAAAGGAGGACAGGGACCTGGACCAGGGGAATAAAACCCCACCTTACAGCAGCAGCCTGAGCATGCCCAACCTGAAGGGTGACTCTGCAAGATTCTTTAACAACCATCATTCTACGACACGGACTTTAAAACACCTATTTCGATAAAAACATGCAAAAATAAAATATAAACCGCTCTTCAAATGAATGTTTGTTGGAATGACACCAGGTACCATCGGATAGCTGAGTAGGGTGTGTCTCATCCTTAAAGTACGTCGTGCTGGGATGGCGACTCGCCGGCCAGCCAGGAGGGCACCACCCTCGCCCGCTGCCCCCGTGGCAGACGCTGATAAGCCCATCTGGGCGCCCTCTTCCTCCTCCGATAAGCCCAGACTGGGGCTCAGCCTCTTTCTCAACACGATGCTCTAGGCACCCAGGACACCCACCATCTCAGATGAGATGCTTCCCTGGTGGAATGAGATTCAAATCCCTCAAAAAGTCAACCTAGTTCTTTGTTTCTCTTCTAAAGACAAAAGAAAAAAAAATTGCCACCCAGAGTTCCTACAGTTTTAGAACCAAATTTCTCACCACCTTTTTCTATTTACGTCACAGCATTTATTTATTTATTTAAATGTATTTATTTTATTTATTTATTTTTGGCTGCGTTGGGTCTTTGCTGCTGCGCACAGGCCTTCTCTAGTTGCGGCGAGCGGGGGGCGAGCGGGGGCTACTCTTCTTTGCGGTGCGTGGGCTTCTCATTGCGGTGGCTTCTCTTGTTGTGGAGCATGGGCTCTAGGCGCGCGGGCTTCGGTAGTTGTGGCATGAGGGCTCAGTAGTTGTGGCGCACGGGCTTAGTTGCCCCGCGGCATGTGGGATCTTCTCAGACCAGGGATCGAACCCATGTCCCCTGCATTGGCAAGCAGAGTCTAACCACTGCACCACCAGGGAAGCCCACAGCATTTATTTTTCAGAGAATTTTCACCCAAGACATGCATTTTTCCCTTAACTCACCCCTAGAATCCCATCATTGAGAGAAGGTGGCTCACCAGCTCTTTATCACAGGACCCCAGCACCTGGTGAAACCACAACCCTCAGCTCGGTCCGCAGTCCCCTCCCAGCACCACACCTGGCCAGCCCTGCCCTGTGCACTTGCGTGCATTAATGTGCTTTATCCTCACAAGAAGGGAGGCACTTATCCCCACTTTACAGGTGAAGACACTGGCTACAAACAGGCGCGGGCGGCCCCTCAGGCTCCCCCCTCCACGTGCCCATGCAGCTTGCAGCTGGGTGCCTCCTTCCAGGCCTGTCTCCTGAGGGCACAGCTTTGGACAAGATCTAAGGAAGCCAAGAGGGAGGCAGTCGGCCTCTAACGGCCAGAGCAGCAGTCCCGCTCAGGGTTGCCCGTGCTGAACCTACCAACACCGAGGGCCAGTTCACTCACAGGAGGGCGGCGGAGAGGCTGCAGGGTGCTGCGGAAACTTCACTGCCTGCCCTTTGAGAGGTCATGCGTTTACCTTCCCACGGACATCCACTACCTATCTAAGTAGATCAGCTGGCAAGTGGCCCCCTGGTCCACTTCCCTCCACACTGCCCGACAGTCAGCACCCTGGACTCCAGGCAGAGCTGGAGAGAACCACAGGACGCCAGGGGTAAGGGAGGGCCAAGCGAGAAGAGGCGCCACGCCCGGCTGGGGGCAGGGCTTTTCAGACGTGTACACAAGTTTCAACTCAATTGGTTTAGCTTTTAAACAATAAAGAATTGAACGTAATAAGGACTTATCGAGTAAAAAGAAAACACTACGGTAGACACTGGAAAGACAAAAGATAACCAAGATAACCAAGATGGTCCTGGGCGGCGAGCAAGTGGAGTTTACAACAGAATGAAGGAAACAGGCCCCCACCAGGCAAAAGGCACTGGGTGCTATAAAGATGCAAAGTGAATGCCATGGATTTTCTTCTCCCGGATTTCTTAGGATCGCCTTAAATTTAGCATATCTATAAAAGAAAACGTACCCCTGCCGCTCCTTCCTTACCCGTGGTCTGCCTCGCTGACGCCAGCAGGTCAGCTGGGGGGAGTGGCTTTCACCTCCCGCCCCAGACACTGGCCTCCCTGCTCTCTCCAGTCTCCTCCCCTCAGCACTGACCTGCCAGCAACAGGGCACCTTACCACGTCCCCACCAAACATCGGTGAAGACTCCTGTCACCGGCCAGACCACCCCAGCCTGTCACACACCTGCCAAATACTCAGAGGGTCCCCGTTACCTGCAGGACAGAAAAAAGCCCCACCCTCAGCTCACCTTCCGGGTACCCACAGCATCACCTCCAAACCCCCGACATCACGCTCAGTGCCCGCCTACCTGGACCAGCCTCTCTTCTCAACAGGCTGTCCTGCCTTCATGCTGTTCACCGACATTCCTCTACCTTCACGACAGATCCAAACCCAAACAGTTGCCCAGGGGAAGTTTTTGTTGTGGATACAGAGCACCAGCGTTGTACGAACCCTAACGAATTAATGGAACCTAATGATTAACGATCAACAGCAGCTAGTATTCACCCCCCAAAAAGCAACAAAACCCAAAAAAGTGGAACCTGCATCAGATCAAGCCTTTGGGTCTGACCACTAATGTTCAGGAAATCCACACAGGACAGACAAACACGCTGAATTACACCAAGCAGATGCAATCAGCGAAATCTAGTTGGTGGGGAAACGAGACAGCAACACAAGCCAGGTGCTTCAACCCACCAACAGTGAGCAGTGAGAAAGAAGAAGGCAAAAACTAGAGATTAAGAGAGTGGTTGTTTAGGGGAGACCAGCTCGGTGCTCTGTGACCACCTAGAGGGGTGGGATAGGGAGGGTGGGAGGGAGGGAGACGCAAGAGGGAGGGGATGTGAGGATATATGTATACGTACAGCTGACTCACTTTGTTATACAGCAGAAACTAACACAACATTGTAAAGCAATTATACTCCAATAAAGACGCTAAGGGCTTCCCTGGTGGCGCAGTGGTTGAGAGTCCGCCTGCCGATGCAGGGGACGCGGGTTCGTGCCCCGGTCCGGGAGGATCCCACGTGCCGCGGAGCTGGGTCCGTGAGCCATGGCCGCTGAGCCTGTGCTCCGCAACGGGAGAGGCCACGACAGTGAGAGGCCCGCGTACCGCAAAAAAAAAAAAAAGACGCTAAAAAAAAAAGAGTGCTTGTTTAGGTCTGGCGGGGGCAGGGATGAGGAGTCCCAGCTAACGGGTACAGCCTTTCTCTGGGGGGAGGGGCCAAAAATGTCCAAAATTAGGTCGTGGGGATGGTTGCACAAGTATGTGAAGGTACTACAGCACGCGGAGTTTTACACGTTAAATGGTGAATTGCGTGGTACGAGAGTTACATCTCAATAAAGCTCTCATTTTAAGATGATATTGAAGACTCACGTCAGCCAATCACAATGTGGGCCTTACCTGGATCCCGAGTCCATCAGCTGTTAACAATCCATGGCATGTGAGAAACTGAGCAGATCTGGACTAACTGTGTGGTCCAGGACACTGGTAACTAGGGGTTATGTGAGGGGGGAGGGGCAGGAAAAGACAGACATCCTTATCTCACAGAGATATCCTCAGACATACTGTAAATTAAATGAGATGACTGGGGTCTGCATCAAGACAAGGAGCAGGGGGGCCTTCCCTGGTGGTCCAGTGGGTAAGACCCCAAGCTCCCAACGCAGCGGGCCCAGGTTCGATCCCTGGTCGGGGAACTAGATCCCGCATGAACGCCGCAACTAAGAGTTCACGTGCCACAACTAAAGATCCCGCGTGCCGAAGATCCCATGTGCCTCGACTAAGACCTGACGCAGCCAAAATAAGTAAGTCAATATTAAAAAAAAAAAAAAAAGACAAGCTGCAGGGACTTCCCTGGTGGTCCAGCAGTTAAGACTCCGAGCTTCCACTGCAGGGGGTGCAGGTCCGATCCCTGGTCGGGGGAAAAAGATTCCTCATGCTGCTCAGTGCGGCCGAACATAAAAAAAGCCAAGTGCGAGGGGCAGGGCTGTGACTAGGGTTCCTGACGAAACAGGCTGTCTGTGAGGACTGGCGGGGGCAGGACACAGGCTCTTCCTCCGCTCACGCTCTCCAGCTGACCCCGGCTCAGCCCTCCAGGCTAACCTCCTCCAGGCCGGCTCCCTGCCTCCACACGTCCACAGAGATCACTGTAAAAACTCGGCCGGCTGATGCCCTCCTCCGCCCAGTCCCTCCCGGGCTCAAAGTCCCGCCAAAGGCTCCAAGTTCAGCATGACCTTCTTCTGGTCCAAGCTGCTCCAAGGTGCCTCCCCCATGCACCTGCACTGACTGACCACCATGCAGCAGCGCCCCGATCCTGCTCACCGGGCTTCTCCATCACAGGTGCCCCAGGCACACTTTACAACCACGTGACCTGTACACGACTTGTTTCGATTCTCCGTCTCCCCTCACATGTGCTCCGACTGTTCAGCCCCAAAAGCTTTCCATGCCTCCAGCTCAAGGTTCAGTCGTAACTACCAGTCTTGGCACTGAGAGGCCCTCCAAGTCTAACATGATGTTCCTGTAGTGAGGCACGTGCGTTCACACTGAACAAACCGCACGCTTGTTAAAACAGCAGCGCACGGCGGGACCAAAAGGTCCCCGGCGATGTCCCCCGCCCCCAGTCACCACGTAGAGCCACAGGTAGGAAACGGTCCTCTGGCTCACGCAGCTGTGCCAGCGCATCACCTGGAGGCAGAGCGTGGTGCTCCCCCGGCATCACTCCCACCACGCGATCACGCAAGGCGGGTCCCCACTGCACAGCGCAGCTGGGTCTGTTCTCAACGACTCTGCCAGGGACGTGGGCTCCGAGCATCAAGGCCAACCTTTCACCTGCCTGGTACTGAGCCGTACAAGGCAGCTGTGGATACACAGCACCTGGTCAATGGTATTTATCGGGGATGTGGTCTGTGAAATGTATCCGTATCCCTCACGGCTTACAAAGTGAAGACCCAGAGGTCAGCCGGGCGGGTCAAGGAGAGGAGCACTCATCTGATGGGGAGAAGCCACTGTGTGCGGAGTAAACAGCAAGGATAAAGTGACCGAGGGAGGGACACAATCACTAGTAGGCACTTCCTGGGGCCACGCGCAGAGGGAGGCGACAGCAACCTGCCCGCGTTCTATCATCTGATCAGAGCACCTCCACCGGCAGGTGTTCATTCTCTGTACGAGGAGGAGCCTGAGGTGCAGAGAGGCCGAGTGAACACCCAGCCATCTAGTCAGGACTCAGGCGAGCTCGGCCTGACCTGGAGCCCGTGCTCTGGGTTTGCACCACAGTGAGAGGAGGTCTGCTGGCGAGTCACGGCGACACCTAGCTCCCGGGAGCTCCAGACTCTCCGACACCCCAGTTTTTGTCCAACGTTATCCTTTTTATCGCTCTGCATCTTCCTTTGCCTTCTCTCCACTCTTCACTTGTACTTCTCTGTTAGTTCCTTTGTTCCTTCAAAAAACAAATGATACCACCTCCTGCTGTCCGTGAGGCCAGGAGAAGCCCTCGGCTTTCTCTCGTGCTGCTCAGCCCGCCGCATGGATGGGACCGTGCTCCCCCGGGGTAGCGGCAAGGGCTCTGAGGACACCAGTGCCGCTGGGACAGGAGCCTCGGTCACGGTCCCTGAGACTCCGAGGCAGCACCAGCTACGGAGCACCCCAGTCACGCCAAACACCCCGCCACGGCCGCGTCTTGCATGAGCTCGGTTAGAGCAGGGGCCTGAGAAGCTGGTGAGCAAGCCCCCGGGGCAGGGGCCTCCCACTCTCCAAGCTCACAAACGAACAGCACAAAGCACGCCCACCTATCCCTGGGCCACGGGAACGGGCCCGCCGGGTTCAAGCTCCTCCACCAGCATCCATGTGGCGTTGTAAGAATCTACTCTCAATGGCTCTATTATTTAACTTGGAGTCAAAACTGACGAAACATCTCAAATGACTCAGACCTACGAACCTCGGCATTTTTGACCTTTTACGTGCAGCTCTCTAAGCACTACAGCTCAGAGCTGAGACACGCAGAAATAACGTGGAAAAGCACAACAACAGTGCCCCTCGAGTGACTGCCCAGGAGGGAGTGGGGAACGCCAAGATGGGCTTCAGCTGCACCGAGACAGACTCAGGTGAGGAGCTGGCTGGCTTCAGTCCAGCTACAGCTCGGTTCGTTTGGTGCTGTGGGTCCTTAAAGATGGACGCAGAACAATTTTCACTGAGAATTCACTGAAGTTCCCAGGAATAACCTTTAGAAGTCCCCTTCTGACCCAATTCTAAGTGAAGCTGTAGACAAGTTGTATTCAAAGCAACATGGAACCATAACTACAGCCACTGAAAAGGAGTGGTCGTCATTCAATCAGACCTTTAGGCTCTCGCAGGAAGGGAACCACAGGTAAACTAAAGTTAACTTCTTACAGTGCATCGCAAGAGCCTCTTCAGAACACCCACACTCCCACCTAGAACCCCTCCCCATCCACCGGCGACCCCACTCTCTCCGGGGCTGCCCTCCAAGGTGTGTTTCCGGCATGAGCTGCTCCCTGGGGCTGCACTAGGCTCCTTTCTGCTTCCTCTCCCCGCCCTCTCTCCCAACACCAGTGGGTCTCGAGCTCCTCCTAAAAAACAAGCTCCTCCTAAAAAACAAGCAGATTACATTTGCAAAATGTAATTTCCTGGGTCTTCAGGGGCAGAGATGGGGAAAAGCCTTCAGGTGATTCTGCGCCCAGCTGCGGGGGTGGGCGCCAGGCTGCATCCTCCCAGGGCCCCAGCTCCCACTCGCTGAGCTGTGGGCAGGCCCGTGAACCCATGTCCCCCCGAGCCCAAGACCCTGTTCTCCACCTCCAGCGCCCGCCTCAGCCTTCCAGAACCTCAAACTCCACATGTCCACATGCCACGCGCGACTCCCCTCCCCGGAGCCTGCTGGTCCTTCTGCCGTAACAAAGCTAGATGCGACGGCACCTTCTTGTTCAAACATTCAACAAGTGGGGTCAGGGAGGCAAGGATGCGGCCAGCTCCCCGCTCCCCCCTCGTGGGCTCTTGCTCCGGGCGGGCCCCCATTCTCCCCACGAGGAGGCAGGACCAGAGCACTGTACAGACGCGCACCCACGCTCGGCCGAGACGAAGGTCCGGCACATCTCCTTTCACGCTCACAGCAGCCCTGAGGCTGGCGCTGTCCTCCCGCGTTTTCGAAGTGCGAAAGCCGAAAGCCGAGGCTTAGAAAAGATACACAACCGCCAAAGCCCCGGAGCCGGTGAGGCGTGGTTTGGAGCCCAGATACGAGCGGATGCCGCTGTTAAGCGGAGTCTACCTGGTAAGTGCAGACAACGAGATGCAAAGCCAGGCCAGGGCCAGAGTGCCGGCCGCTGGCTGCGTATACTCACAGGGCACCCACCCCTCTACCCACGGCCACCCCACCCAGATGGGGTCCACTGTCTTAGGCCCTGACTGCCCACCTCTTCCGTCACAGCTGCCCCCATGCTGCTCCGCCAAGGCCGCCTCCTCCACCCGCAGGGCTGCTGGAATTACCTTCCTAGGACCCGTGAGATCACATGACACTCCACACGCCACCAAAGCAGATGGCGCCTTTCCTGGTGGGACGTGCCGCCTCCCCTACCACCTGCCCACCGGCCGCTGGGCCTTCACACCCTCTGTTCCCAGGGCCCACTAGCTCCTTCCTCAGCTCCAGTCACATCAGAGGTCCACAGAGGAACAAATGCACCACAGGACAAAGACGTGGAAACCTAAGGCAGCCGGGCCCAGACAAGGAACCTGAGGCCCAGGACGGGGACAGGGCTGGAGCCCATGACCAGGCTCCCTGCCTGTCCACTGCTCGAGCCATGACCTTGAGGAAAGTGAGAGAAAGGCGAGAAAGGTGGGGTTTCAAGTTCTCAGCAGGCAGGGCTGGGCCGTCTCCCCCACCTGCAGTCAACCACAGGAGGGGGACACAGCGCACCCCTGCGGCACAAAGCGGCAGCCCTCTAAGACCGCGCCTGTGACCTTCAGGTTGTACGAGGATCTTAGTAGTAAGTGGGAAGCACTGAAGCGTCAGACAAGGCAGCAGTGCTGAAGCCCTTTGTTTCTGAGCCTGTCTACGAGGCTAAGATTTAGGGAATGCTGTTAGGGAGACATCCACCCTGATTTGCCACCGTCCGTGCACACCTGTCGTCCCAGGGAAGTAATTAAGAGTGCCCTGTTTCACTTGCACAAGTTTCCAGTTTAGAGGATAAACTGTAGCGTCGCCAAGGGTACAGCTCTGTCCAAAGATAAATTAGGAGGGCACAGCTGCCTGGTCACAAAGAGTGAGGACGTTTCAGGGTTTTAAATTTTGAGGGGAAAAAAATGCAGACAAAAAATTAGAACAGTAAATACTTAATGACCTTTTCACTGCCTAGAGTGAAAAAGGACAGGCCTGTAACCCCAGCACCAAACCCCGGCCCGGGAGGCAAGGGCGCTGGCGGCGGGCCATCGACAGAGGCGGCCGGCCGAGGAGGCTACGCTGGGGGTGAGGCCGCAAAGTCGAGAGAAATGACCGGGAGCGAACAGGACAGAAGGGCGCTGAGGGCCGCCTCCCTAGCACGCACTGGGGAACGAAGGGTCCACCGAGCCAGGCGAGGAGAGAAGCTGCACGAGAGGCGCAAGCACCATGCGCGTTTTCCACGTCGCACGTGGGCCTGCTGCTGCCAGAGCCACTCGTGACAAGTGGGTCCGCTGCACTGAAAATTAAAGGTGCCAAGCGACCTGTCCCAAAACATCGCTGAAGACAAGTGCGTCTGGATTAAACTTGCGAGCAACTGGGTCTCATCAGCCTTCCCCAAAGAAACACGGGGACCCTGAACAATGAAAGAAAACCGGGGGGAAAGATATACATCCCCTGAGGAAGAGAGCTTAAGGACCTCATTGTCTTCACAAGTCAACGTGGGGGGTGGGGGGGCTGGCTGTAGAGTCGAGATTAAAGAGCCTCAAAGGCATAAAACCAAATCCATGTGTGAACTTTTAATAAAATTCAGGATCCAAAACAACCGGGAAGTAAACACACTTCTGCGATAATGAGAAAGATTGATTATGGACTGTTAAGTGTGATAATGGCATTGAGTTTTAAATGTCCCCATCCTTCAGACATGGTACTTAAGTATTCAGGGTGAAACAACAGATCTGGAACTCACTCAAGAATATTTCCGCAAAGAAAAAGGAGAAAGGGGCAGATTTGAAGCAAACGTGGAAAATCTTGATAGTTGTTGAAGCTGGTGATGGATCAATGGGAGCGGTATTATACCAGTCACTCTACTCTACTCGTGTGTACTTTAAATTAATTCACAATAGAAACTATTTTAAAAGTCAAGTGATACATTCTGCGCGTTCACAAAACCAGAGGGCAGCAGACTACCCAGCCACGCCCTCCAGCCTGACGCAGCCTCACCCGGGCAAAGCCGGCTGCTATTTGGCAACGGTGCGCTGTTATTGGAAGACAGGTCATATCTTCACTGAGATAACTGAGAGAGAAGAAGCAGGGTGCAGGAGTTAAATGACACTCGAAACCACAGTGAAAGTTGGTCATTCTCAGAGTCATAATCCTTAGATATCGCTGAAGTTACTTTGTAGCAAAGCTGTGAGGAATATAACTCACCGGAGTGTGAACACAGTGAAACCGACAGAAACAATCCCCTTGGAGCATGCAATACTGAGACCGCACTTAAGGTCTTTAAGTGATTAAAAAAAAAAAAATTTGATCATCTATGAAGGTTCAGGGTCACTGGGGAGTCCACCCATTCTAAACCACTAACTCTGGAATAGTTAAAAAAACAAAACAAAACTAAGAAATAGTAACATACCTAACTTTAAAGTCCAGATACCAATTCACATAGGTAATAGCATTTGTAACGGGCATAAACCGCAGGCTTACTGTGGACTCTATTTTTTATATTAATTTACTTAGTAAGTCACTTAATAATTGTATTAAAATGGGAAGTAGCAAAACTATTTGTAATTTTTTCTACAATCCAGATCAAATGTCTTTTTATTATTCTAAATTAGGAAATACATTAAAAAGAGTTTCATTGAAGAGACTATTCCAAAAATTCCTCTTAAAAATTAAAAGCCTTAGTGTGTAGAATAAAATTAAACAGCACCACAGCCTTATAATTACAGCACGCGTGTATAGCCTGAAATTTGGTTTCATTCCCATCCTGCCATTGGCTAAGAACTATCCTGCAGACCCATTTATTTTTTCAACCAAAGCTGTCCGTTTTCAGGGCAGGTTTATCTGTGAACCGAGAACAAGGGGCCCTCTCCCCACCAGGCCACAATGCAGAGGCCCACATCAGAGCATGATTTTTCCAAGAGCCATTAAGGACCTGAAATGAGCCTGGAGATCCAGAGAACTAAAGCTTTTCTGAAAATGAAATAGACCAGAAAATATCCCAGTGCAGAGCACACAGCATGGGTTAGCTGTGCTTCCTGAAGCTCGAGTTTCAATTACACCTGAACACGCGAGGACATGGATCCAGTCTACATGTAACAGGTGTTTCTTATTGGGGGTCAAGGTCAAAAGGACTGAGAGCCACTTCTCTAAGGAGAATGTATGGAGAGTCAGCGGGGATCAGCCAGATCGCCCTAATGCTCGCTGGCCATATGACCTTCGCAAGGCTCTTAACCTCTCTGAGCCTCTGCTGTCCATCTTCAAAATGACCACCACCAACTGAGCCAGCCGTCCAGGGTTAGTTAACGTCAGACACAACACAAAGGTTTGACCTTCCTCAAGGTTCTTCGCTTTTTCTGGGCCTTCCACTTTTAAACTGAATATGTGAAAAAAATGTAGAGTGTGGTGGCTAACACTTGCTGGGCTCCTCTACGGGGATCAGCGGGGAGATTCCCACTCACGGAGGTGAGGGCCGACCCTGCCATGTCACGGGTGGGCGCTGCCCATCCGGGGCTTCACAGAGCCAAGTCTGCTCCCAGGACCGTGACTACAGGGCCCCCGGCCCTTCCCCGCCAGGGCTGAGTCACCTACCAGATTACGGTTAAAACCATTACGCCTAAAACCATTCTTCTATCAGACTGCTGAGGGCCCGTAAGGATTTAAAAGTTGGTCAGGCTCAGCCTTGGAGAACCTTTCTAACTAAGTGACATCAAAAACAAGTATTCACAAGGCAGAAAACTGTTTGTGAACTGACACAGCAGTGAGGGAAAACGTCAAGGGACCCAAATGGATCAGGAGAGCCCGGAACACGTCGGCTCGGGGCCCCATCAGCAGGAGGCCGGGGAGGGCTAGGGCCCCTGGGAGAAGGCAGCACTGTGCCGAGCCGGCAGGGCCTACAGCCCGCTGGAGCCTGGTGGACAAAGGGGACGGGATATGCCCTGTCCAAGTGGCAGGGCCAGCGGGAAATTTAGGAGCCACGTGCCTGGCGGGAGAAGGGAGAAAGCTTAACAACACTAAACCATTTTCTTGGCCCAGCAAGTTAATCGCCCTTCTACTCTGCATCAAAAAAAAAAAAAAAAGTTAAAAAAAAATGTGTTACTGCTTTAAGTTTTTTAGAACTTTTCTAAAGAAAGAGAGGCTAACTAGTAAGAAGGGATGCTAAGGAAATCACATCTCCTTACCTTCCTCTAGTAAATTGCAAAAGGCAAATTAGTACTTGAATAAGGAGCCGGCGTGTCTGGAATGAAAATGAGACGCACGCAGTTTTAGGGTTTTAGGGTGCCGATTCCTATCCCTCTCAGTCTACGGCCCTAACTACCAGCACGAATTGGCCAAAATTCAGCATCTCCAGACTTTCCTTCAGAGAAGGGGCCGCCGAAGTACTGGCAAAAAGAAAAACGAAACTGAGAGCGCTCCAGGCTCGCCGCGGCTCGGTCTGCGCCGAGCAGCCGCGCTCGTCCCCGTGCCGCCCGCGCCCCGAGCTCGGCGCCCCCGGCCCGGGCCTCAACGCCCTCGGGCGCTTAGAGCCCGGCCCGGGCCTCGGCCCCCGGCCCCGCCAGCCCCGCCGGCCCCGCGCGGCGCTAGGGCCCCGGCGCCTGGCGCAGGAGGCCGGGCCAGGCGGGCGCCCGGGCCTCGGGCCTACACGCGGGCCGCCCGGCCCAGTCCCCGCTCCGGCCCGGCCCCAGCCCGCCGGACCGCGGCGGGAACGCGGCGCGGGGAGGGCCCAGGCCGCGCGGGGCGCCCCGACGACTCAGGCCCGAGGAGGCCAGGGCTGCTTGTCCGCCGCGGGGCCGGGGAAACGGCCGGCGGCCCCGACCCCCGGCCTCCCGGCCCGCCCGCCCCGGTCCCCCGGCGCCCGCCCGCTGCCCGCGCCGCGCCGCGCTCGCGCCCAGCCCGCCAACCGCCGCCGGCGCCGCGGGGAGGAGCGCGCGAGCGGCCGGGCCGGCGCCCCGAGCGCGAGGACTCACCGGGGCCGGCTCCCGAGTACATGGTGGTGCCGCCGAGGGGCTCCGGGGCCGAGGGGCGGCCGCGCGCGCGCCACGGGCCCCGACGCCGCGAGCCGCGAGGGAGCCGCCGGCCGCACGATCCGCCCCGGCGCGGCCGCCAAACAGGTTTACCCGACGCGGCCGGGGCGGCGGGCGGAGGCGGCGGGCGGGCGGGCGGGGGAGGGGCGAGGGAGAGCGGGCGGGGGAGGGGGAGGGCGGCCGGGAGGAGGGCGGGGAGCGGGGCGCGGGTGCGGGCGCGGGTGCGGGCGCGGGGCCGGGGGGGCCGGGGGCGCCTGGGGGGCGGCGCTCGCAGCCACTCAGAAGAGCGACGTCTCCTCCGACTGGGCGGAGCGGGCCGCGCGGCGCTGCCACCCGAGGCCGGGAAGAAAGAAAAGAAAACACACCCCTTGTTTCCCCGCCGCCTCCGGCGCGCGCTGGGAGCCCGTTCTGGCTGCTCGCGGGCCGGACCCTTCCCCACCCTTAGCCCCCGCCGGACCGGGTGAACTTGGGCACCGTGTTGACGTGGTGGTGTCGCGTCCTGGCGCCCCGGCATCTCCGCCAGGCTTTTTAAAGCTATTAACGAAACAGGAATGTCGCGAAGGTTCCTCCCGACCCGGAGCTTGAACTTGAACGCGCCCCGGTCCTCGCTCACTACCACACCGCCACCTCCCGGCCGAGAACCCAGATAATCCATCTAAAGAACTTTAGTTTTTGGTCAATTTTGGGTGCTGTCAGTGATCAGATCAAAATAACAAGCCCCATTCCAGCCCTCGGGGCCTCCCCAGTTTCTTTACGTGGGGCCCTTATCCAACCGCCTCCTGAGCCTCCGTGCCTCTCGGTATTTGCCCCACTTGTGCGGAAACGTCTCCCTCCAGCCCAAATCCTCCTCCAAGGAGCAAGTCCCCTGGGATCGAGCTGTTTTCTGGAGCCTTTTCCAGGGAAACCAGCCAGAGGCCAACTCCTTTCTCCCCTAACTGGTGGGCGATTAGCAACCAGAAGGTGAAATACAATCCAAAATTGCTCACTGTCTTTTTTTTTTTTTTTTTTTGCGGTACGCGGGCGTCTCACTGTTGAGGCCTCTCCCGCTGCGGAGCACAGGCTCCGGACGCGCAGGCTCAGCGGCCATGGCCCACGGGCCCAGCCGCTCCGCGGCATGTGGGATCCTCCCAGACCGGGGCGCGAACCCGGTTCCCCTGCATCGGCAGGCGGACGCGCAACCACTGCGCCACCAGGGAAGCCCCCGCTCATTGTCTTTTAAACATATTTGCCTGCTCATTCCTTCATCCTATAAGCAGGTATTATCTGCACACTGGGTGCCAGTAACTCTGTGTTCCTCCGGCCTAGGATGGTAGGAAGATGAACGGGAGTCTTGCTTGCAAGCATCCAATAGGTTTATTTCTAGTCTCTGCAGTCCTCAAGGACATTCTTAAATAAATGCAGGAGAACCAGCCTGTCCTCCAGAGAGAAGCTTAAAAAGACTTCGATCTTCATCAAGTCCCTGATATGAACTGGAGCTGGTCTCATGTCATCAGCTTCAGAGACGCCCATCCATCCCTCTCCAATCCTCTGCCCTCCACCTCCACCTCCCCGAGGCCTGGACCCCCTCTCCACCTTACACTCATGCTATGGGAACACAAATCCGCACTTGACCCTAAGGCAGCTACTCAGCCGTAATGTGTGTTTAGGAACCCAGGTAAGTCCGGGTAAGAAGGCACACCAGGGTGGGACTGGGTACCACCCAGATGTCCATCAGTCTTAGAACAGGTGGTGGGAGCCACATATACTCATAAAGTGGAATCTAGCAATGGAAATGAACACCTTTCATCAGAGTACAACAACATGGACGAATCGCTACAAGGTTGAGTGAAAGAAGCCAGAAGCCATGCTGCATGAGTCCATGTATAAAATTTCTAAAACAGGCAAAATTGAACTACATTGTTTAGGGAGGCATCATTTAGTAGTAAAAAGCTGAAGAGAAAAAAAAGGTGGCTACCTGACAGAATGGCGGGGGGGTACTGCTGGGTACAGGGGTGCTGTGGCCACGGAGAGGCCCGGGGCTCTGGGCGTGCGAGCCTCCTCCCATGACAGAGCTGTTCCTTCTGCAGAGTCTCTTAAGCTGCACATTGTTTAAAAATATACTTTTCTGTACCTTTGCTATATTTCACCATAAAGACATTTTAAAATCATAATCATAAATGTTATCCCTCTCCTATTTAGGACGCTCCACGCCCGAGGGCTGCTCTGCGTCCGCCTGGCCCCCTCCCTCACACAGCCGCCGCACTATTTTCCGCCCCAAATCACTGAATCACTCGGAGGCCTCACGGCTCGGCTGTGTGCTCCTGTAATCTCGAGCCTCAGAAAGCGCCCAGCGGCGCTCTAATTGCCGCCTCGCTTCAGCTCGCCTTCTGCTACTTCGACGCTCGCGTTGGGTAACTTTGTTGCAAGGGCTCCTTTTTAAGTCCGGCCAGATACTGTCTACCCAGCGCTTCCTTGCGTCGCTTCACTGCAGAGACAGCTCTAGCCTAAGCCCCGCCTCCCCGCCCTCCCTCACCAGGGATCCTCCTTCGCCCGCGTCTCCCAGGCATCACCCTCCACCGCTAGTGTGGAGGAATCCCGCCCCCTTTCTGCGCGCCCCGCCTTGTCCCCCACGAGCTCCAGGCCCTCCACGTCAAGCCACGTACGTCTCCTCTCCCCTCCTCCCAACCCGCTCTTTCACCGGTGTCCCAAGCTCTGCCAACGTTCACCATCCACCGACGAAAAGCCCAGGCCCCTCTGCCGTGTGCCTCTTCCCCAAGGAGTGAGTTCACTTAACCCACTTAATCCAGTCCACTCAGTTCTCTGGGAAACGCCTCTAGAACCTTCTCCAGCCCTTCCCTGCTCTGCTTCTCCAGGCCTTCATCCAACACTTGGGTGTTGACCACATGGGGAGGACTCCTGGGTCTTCTGGGGCCCAGTCTTTCTCTCGGACACAATTCATTGCTCTGTATTTGGGTCCCATACAGGTCTCTCTGCTCTGCTAAGCCTGCAGGGCTGTAAGCACAGCCAGGGACCCCACAGGTTTGCATGCCGGGCGCACCGGATCCAGAGCAGTAACCCGGCGGGAAAGGCAAAGGACACTCGGGAAAACACACAGCTGGCTGCTGTGGTCATCGGGCCCACAAAGCACTCGATGTTGGGGGCCCTTTGTCTCTTCAAAACTAAAATGTGGGCACTGAAATAAAACAGTTTCCAAAAACATGTTCTGCATGTGATAAACGAGGGGTTAGGAGGTCAAATAAGCTGGGAAGCATTGAGTGAAACAACACTAAACAGATTTTTTGGCTGCAGACCTTCTCAGAACCTTTAACACAGTATTAACAGTTATGATTCTAGTGACTTCCCTGGTGGTCCAGTGGTTAGGACTCCGTGCTTCCACTGCAGGGGGCACAGGTTCCATCCCTGCGTGGGCAGCCAAAAAATTAAATAAAAAAAAAAAGTTGTGATTCTACAAAGAGGAAAGAGGGGAACAGACTGGATGTGTTCCAGCCCACATGACCACAGAACCCTTTTATCACAGGGTACCTCCAGGTTCCATGGAGCACACTTTGGGAAACACCGCGGTAGAGCTCTTCTATGATGCCTTCCAGCTCTAAGCTTCTAAGATTCTCTGAATAAAAATATTGGCTGTTTTCCTGAATTAAAAACTCAAGAGCATGGTTGTGAGTTGACAAAAGCCCATATGTTCCTGATACGTTCTCTCATATCAGGAACAAACGACACTCGTAAGCGATTTCTTCACACTGAACCCAACATTAAATGCAAACCACTTAGTTTGAATACATAAATAACTTTGTCATTTGTGCACCCAACAGAGGCTAAGCGGAGAATCCAGAATACGCAGGCAACCAGGGCCACCTCCCTGCACCACCCTGGAGGCGTTGACACCACTGTGCACAGAGGCTGTCATCCACTGGAACACGGGAGTGCAGGGGAGGGGCATCTAATGTATGTCCAGGAGACACAGTTTACTCTAGGGTGTGTTCCTTCCTCCGTATAATAAGGAAAGAATAGCCAATATGCCACTGACACTGAAAAATTAACTCAAAATGGATGAAGGATTTAAATGTAAACATAAAGCTATCAAACGTTTAAAATAATAGGAGAAAATCTCTGGGTTTTAGGGCTACTAGGCAAACAGTTCTAAGGGACAATCCATAAAAATAAAAGTGGATACCCTGGACTTCATCAAAATTAAAGCTTTTGCTCTGTGAAAGCCTCCGTTAAAAGCATAAAAAGACAAGAGTAGGAGGAAATATTTGCATACTGCATATCTGACAAAGGACTAGTATCTAGAATATAGAAAGAACTCTCAAAATTCAACTGTAAAAGAGCAAAAAATCTGTTCAGAACATGGGCAATAGACACGGAGAGACGTTTCACTATAGAGAAGAGGCTGATGGCAAACAGGCACATGAAAAGATGTTCAATATCACCGATCATTAGAGAAACGCAAATTCAAACCACACATATAAGAATGGCTCAAATAAAAAAACAGTGACAGCAACAAAGCTAAGGAGAATGTGGAGAAACTAGATCACTCTTGCTTTGCTGGTGGGAAGGTACAATGGTACAGCCTTTAGGGAAAACACTTTGGCAGTTTCTCAAAACGCCAAACATATAGCCAACCACATGACCCAGCAATCGTACTCCTGGGCGTTTCTGCCAGAGAAGTGACGACTCGTGTTTACACATAAATCTGTACATGAATATTTATAGCAGCTTTATTTGTATAACCCCAAACTGGAAACAACCCAAATGTCCTTCAGTGGGTGAATGGTTAAACCAACTGTGGTTGGTCCACACCATGGAATACTTCTCAGCAGTAAAAAGGAGCAAACTGTTGAAATACACAACCACTTGGATGAATCCCAAGAATTACGCAGAGGGAGAAAAAGCCAATTCCAAAAGGTTACATATTGTATGATTGCGTTTATACACCACCCCTGAAATGACAAAGTAATAGAAATGAAGAACAGATTAGTGGATGCCAGAGGCTGAAAGGGAGTGGATGGGAGGGAAGATGGTGGGCTATGAAAAGATGCCATGAAGGACCCTTCTGGTGGTGGAAAAGTTCTGTATCTTGATCTTATCAATGTTGTTGTTTTTTTCTTTCAATTTTTATTGATTGATTGATTGATTTTGGGCTGCGTTGGGTCTTCGCTGCTGCGCGGGCTTTCTCTAGCCGCGGCGAGCGGGGGCTACTCTTCGTTGCGGTGCGTGGGCTTCTCGCTGCGGTGGCTTCTCTTGTTGCGGAGCACGGGCTCTAGGCGCGCGGGCTTCAGTAGTTGCAGCACGTGGGCTCAGTAGCTGTGGCTCACGGGCTCTAGAGCGCAGGCTCGGTATTTGTGGCACACGGGCTTAGCTGCTCTGCGGCATGTGGAATCCTCTCGGACCAGGGATCGAACCCGTGTGTCCTGCACTGGCAGGCGGATTCTTAACCACTGTGCCACCAGGGAAGCCCTGACCTTATCAATGTTAACGTCCTGGTTGTGATACTGTATGGTAGTTTTCCAAGATTTTGCCATTGGGGAGACTGGATAAAGGGTACCTGGGATCCCTCCATTTTATTTCTTACTTAACTGCATGTGAATCTACAATTATCTCAAAACAAACAGGTTAATAATACTTCAAAAAAAAAAAAGCCAAAACACTCTCATGTGCCAGAACCACACCCCCCAAACAGACACACACACCCTAGGACAGAATTATTAGATTAATGCCAATGCACCCTGCAAGAAATGTCTCTTTACTGCCTGGAGAAGTCAGGTCCCAGGCTTAAAACTCTAAGAAGCAGTTCCTAGGACGTTCAAAACTGCTTTCCAGGGAGTTACAACACAATCCAGCCTCCCCACCCAGGTCACTTAGCTCTGAAGCTACATGAGTGAGAAGACTCACCTGTGTGGTTGCCCTAAGGTTCACGCACGAGGGCTGTAGCTCAACCAGCAACCCCTGTACTTTCCATGTTCTCTGTGAATCCCACCCCCCTCCACCGCCAGTGCTCCAGTAGACGGTTCCATCGCCACCATCAGGGACCGTCAGAAAAAAAATATCAGGAGCAGATGTGCACTGGGAAAGCACCACCTGTTTGTTTGTTTCCTTCATCTGTCATTGAAATATTAAATGTACACTTTGGATATCTCATGGGATTACCCATCAAAAGCGAACTGTTGGTAATCTGAAAAGAGCTGAAACACCCCGGGGATGCTGTGTTCTCCTGGAAGAACTAAGTTAGCAGCTGAGTTGCTCGGTGACTCGGGTGACATTTGGCACGTGCCTTTACACATAACACCCCAAGGTGTTACGTGGTGTTAGCATCCTGGGCAGACTGTATTCTCACGACTGCTGCCTTTATTAGGGGGCGACAGAAGTAGCCAAAAGACATCCTCATCATCCGACCAGAGGAGAGAGGACAGTGACAGGAGCCATCCAGACCCCTGTTCACCCCCCAGCCCCCAGCTCCATCCACCCCCCAGAGCCTGGAGGTGAGCCGTCAGAAAGGCCATGGAGGTGACCACGTGGTGTTGTGGTGACGTGGTGACAGCCACGTCTTTCAGATCTGCCACCACCATCCTCTACCGGCCTGATGGCCTGGCCCCTAGCGGGATGGGTTAGAGGGGCCTGCACATCACATTCCGTCCTCTGTGAGCTCGTCTGAATACTGGCTACACCTTCTGCTTTTCCAGACAAGGATAAGTCCTTTTCGGTTTTATTAACTGTTTCTCCTCAAACTGCTGCATTTTCCACACAGGCATTGATCTCCACCTTTCAGGCTGGCACACTTACTTGATGACCCTTAAACTTAACTCAAGATCCGTTTCCTCCTTGAGGGAACTGAGGTCTCACCTGCAAGGTGTGGGTGGCCTTGCCTCCCCTGTTCCCAGCCTGGGGACGGCCCAGGTTTCTGGAGCACAGGGTGAGGACCATCCCACCCCCACCAAGCACGTGCCAACGCCACAAAGAACTTGTTTATGCTGTAAGGTCAAGAGTTACAAACTCATCCAAATATATGTTCCTCAAAGTTCTTGGGGGTGAATGTGGATGTGGTATATGCAACTTGTAGCATTTCCTGGAGTCAAAAGAAATAAATAAAGGCTATTTTTCATATAGGGAGAAACCATTAAGTAAACATTATACTATTTATGAAAGGAATAAAGCATATAAAGTGTAAACAAGTATTCATTTTTAGCTCTCCACAATGATTCCTTTCTACTGTCATTTTTATCATCTAGCATGATGCTTCTTTGAAATAATTTACCGATGAACTATCATTTAGCAAGGTTTTTGTCTATAAGGTCAGTATTTTTAAATTAACCATATTTCTATCTACTAGTGACAATTAAAAATTAAATGTAAAGAGTAAAACATCAAAAATCTAAGAATCAGGTAATAAAAGATATGCAAAACACATCAGAAATCTACAAAACAGAAATCTATAAGGCATTACCGGGAAATTTAATAAGACCTACATAAATGGAGGAAGAGAGAGCATGTTCCTCAACTCACCAGTGTAAAGACGTCACTAGCGTAAAGACGTCACCAGTGTAAAGACGTCACTTGTCCCCAAATTGATCTACAGCTCCAATGCAAAATCCCAATACATTTGTTTGTTTGTTTTTGTGGGGTGGTTGCAGGGGACGGGGCTTGACAAGCTTACTTTACAATTTGTATGGAAATACAAAGGGCAAGAGTAGCTACGACGCTCTTGAAAAGAAGAACCAGGCGGCACGGCTTTGCTCCGCCAGGTCAGGACTGACTATGAAGCCATAGTAATTAAGACAGAATGGCATTGCCTGTCAGTAGACAGAGACCAATGGAAGAGAAGAGAGAGGCCAGAAAGTGACCCCACGTATGCAGGCACTTGACTTATGAAGAAGTACCTCAGAGCAGTAGGGAAAGGATGGGCTTTCTCCGAAGTAGTGCTGGGACAATTAGGTATCCATATGGGAAAGATGCATCAAAACTCAATTCCAGGGGGATTCTAGACTAAACGTGAAAGGTAAACCAATAACAACTTTATGAAACAATACAGGAGGGCTCCCCTGGTGGCGCAGCGGTTAAGAATCCGCCTGCCGATGCAGGGGACGCGGGTTTGATCCCTGGTCTGGGAAGATCCCACATGCCGCAGAGCAACTAAGCCCGTGTGCCACAACTACTGAGTCTAGGGCTCTAGAGCCGCGAGCCACAACTATTGAGCCCACGTGCCACAACCACTGAGCCCGCGTGCCTAGAGCCCGTGCTCCACAACAAGAGAAGCCACCACGACGAGAAGCCCGCGCACCGCAACGAAGAGTAGCCCCCGCTCGCCGCGACTAGACAAAGCCCGCGTGCCGCAACGAAGACCCTACGCAGCCAAAAAAAAAAAAAAAAAGAAAAGAAAAAGACAATATAGGAGACTGTTTTCATGACCTTGAGGTAGGGAAAGATTTCTTAAATGAGGCAAAAGAACACTACCATGAAAGCAACTAAGCCCGTGTGCCACAACTACTGAGTCTAGGGCTCTAGAGCCGCGAGCCACAACTATTGAGCCCACGTGCCACAACCACTGAGCCCGCGTGCCTAGAGCCCGTGCTCCACAACAAGAGAAGCCACCACGACGAGAAGCCCGCGCACCGCAACGAAGAGTAGCCCCCGCTCGCCGCGACTAGACAAAGCCCGCGTGCCGCAACGAAGACCCTACGCAGCCAAAAAAAAAAAAAAAAAGAAAAGAAAAAGACAATATAGGAGACTGTTTTCATGACCTTGAGGTAGGGAAAGATTTCTTAAATGAGGCAAAAGAACACTACCATGAAGAAAAATGGTGAAAAATTGAACTTCATTAAATTAAGAACTTCTTTTCATCAGAAGACACCATAAGCGTGCCCCTTATTTGGAAGTGAGTTTTTAAAAACTAGAAAAAAATCATGAGACTATTAGGAAAATTTGAATTCTAACTGGATATTTGATGATATTAAGGAATGATTATTAAGTTTTTAAAGCTATGATAATCGTGTTTCGATTATGTCAACAAGAAGGAGTCCTTATCTCTTTTTTCTTTCTCTTTTCGTTTTTTTGGCCACGTGGCACGGCTCGCGGGATCCTAGTTCCCCAACCAGGGATCGAACCCGGGCTGTGGCAGTGAAAGCACCGAGTCCTAGCCACCAGACCTCCAGAAGTTCCCCTAGTATTTTACGTAAGTCCCTCTCCATCGCCTGCCAACCCTTCCCCGTGACCGTGGGTATCACCTCTTCAGCCCTGTGGAGCATCCGGCTCCCCCCGAGGCCCCTGCCCTACCTGCCGCAGCTGGCTCCCCTTGGCCTGCTCTAGTCTACTCGCCCCTCTTTGCAAAGCACGTTAGGTGCTACCGCTTCTTGAAACGCGTCCCCGCCATCCTGCGGCTCCGGGCTTAGACACAGCCTGGTGCCCGTGGCCTGCGTCCTCGGGAACAGCCCTGCCCTTCCGTCCCTGCTCTGGACCGGGCCACCCTGGCTGCCTTCATCGCTTGTCCTCATGACGCCCTGAGCCCAGGGCTGAGGGCTGTTAGGAGAGCAAACCCAGAGGTAAACCCAGGTGTCCACACCGGAGGGAGTCAGAGACCAACACGCTCGTCTTCTGCCCACACCCAGAACATCACCCGCCCTTCTGGATGGCACCACGCGAGGGGCGTTGAGGAAGACAGGAAGGGCAGCTAGCACTTACGCTGTGCTTGGGTTTCTGTCCCATAAACACCATCTTGGTGAGGCTAGATGAGAGGCAGCGGGTGGAGCCTCGCCGCTCTGGGATGGGTCCTGTGTCCCCAGCACCTGCTGGGGTTAGCGTGCCGTCCTCACTGGGACCACCCGGGCTGGGTGTGGTCAGCCCTGAGGGTACACACGTCTCATCGCTACTGTGGGGCCTGGTACTGCAGCGGGTGCTCTGTAATGGTGCCCCAACACCCACCCGAGGCGCTCTGCTTCGAGACCCCGTCCTTCCCCCACGGCCGTGCGTACAGAGGGCAGTCAGAACCGGGACACATCCGGACCCAGCGCGGTCACGGCAGAGAGCGACGTGAATCAATCCGGGGTGGAGGGGGCTGCCGCTTCCATCCTCTTATTGGGCTCTCAAGTTGAGAAGCGAAGAGCCTCGTTCTGTGTTTCTCGACAAAGCAGGGCGGAGAGTGGCGCCAGGACAGGAACAACCTCCCGCCCCCCAGGCTCGCGCAGAAGCCTCAACACCGGCATCGCGAGCTTCCTCCGGCCCACGTGCCTACTCTCAGCACCACACGACTATTTCCTCATTCGCTCCTCAGGCTACCGATGGGAAACAGCCAGGGGACCGTGTACGCAGCCCGTGAGCACAGAGCCCGGCCTGGAACCCACGCAGCTTGGCCCCAACCTCGACACCAGCCACCTCCCAACAGGCGCAGGGGGGCTGTCACACCAAGGGTTCCACAGCTGATCTCTTGGTTTCTTCTGACTGTGAAGTTCACGGATGCACTTGGCATTGCTGGTCTCCAGTTTTGTTCACATAGTCCCTAAAGTAATTTAAAATATGTTTTATCTCCCTCACACATTAAGTTGACACCTAAAATATTTCATAAGTTTAAATAGCTACAAAGAATACAATTTCTGGCATACTGTAAATATTGACGCTTAAAAATAAAACTGTCATATCACTTTAAAATGTAACCAGATGGAATATAAATACCATATCGATTTGATATCCAACACGATCCATTACAAACAGTACATGATGAACCTCTAATGCTTAGACACATCTTTCTGTTACCCACAGAAATCATCTTTTCCTTTGACTGCTGCCAGGTTATTTATCCTAAAATAATATTTTTACATTTGAAAGTTTTATGGATCACTCTACAACATACTTCTCTACCACAAAAATGTGTAAACAAATTGAAATTTTGAAATTCTGTTTTATTTCCTGCGATGCTCTAAGTGTTAAAAATAGTTCTTCTGGATTTATTTCACTGTGATGATCAGTTCACAATTGAGCAAAACACAAATATATGACACATTTGGAGGAATAATTCTCAGCCATGAAAAGTACACTTCTGTTGGAAATGCATCTTTTAATATTCATTCTTTTTTTTAAATAAATTTAATTTATTTTCGGCTGCATTGTGTCTTCGTTGCCGCGCGCGGGCTTCTCTCTAGTTGCGGCGAGCAGGGGCTACTCCTTGTTGTGGTGCACAGGCTTCTCATTGCGGTGGCTTCTCCTTGCGGAGCACGGGCTCTAGGCGCGCGGGCTCAGTAGTTGTGGCTCGCGGGCTCCAGAGCGCGCAGGCTCAGTAGTTATGGCGCACGGGCTCAGTTGCTCCGCGTCATGTGGGATCTTCCCGGATCAGGGCTCGAACCCGTGTCCCCCGCGTTGGCAGGCGGATTCTTAACCACTGCCCCACCAGGAAAGCCCGAAAATGTGTCTTTTAAAGTAAGGAATGGGGGCCCGGGAAGGACTGCTGGCCGGATTGAGACAAGGCTCGTTTCTGGAGATGTCAGGGCCGAGGGCCGTGTTCACATCAGTGGTGGTGGGAATGGAAGGGGCTGTGTCACTGCAGCGCGGCAGCTCTGACCCTTCCTAGTGACGTGCCAAAGTCGCATAGTGACCTCCCCTGACAATTACATGTGACGATCGACGGCTGACCGGCTGACCCTTCAACGAGCTCTGCCTTCAGGGTGAGGAAAGCCCCATGCTGGAAATCACCTGGCTTTCACAAGGATCTTTTATGACCCCAATAGAGTCTGCAAGAAAGGCGTGGTGGATCCGATCGCTGCCCAAAAGTCATGGCTCCTGCCTCTTCTCCCACTGGAACGGTTTACTTCTCGATCCGTTGATGCTGGGCTCAACCATGTGACTTGCGTAGGCCACTAGGATGTCAGCAGAGCTGCCCTAAGAGGCCTTAGGTGCCGTTGTGGGGCTGGGCCGAGAGGAACCTTCCTCGTCCTGGACCCTGGGTGACCGGGGAGCCTGCAGTCCAAGCGTGGCTGGGTCAGCCAGCTGCCAGCTGGTGCACAGAAGCACAGTGAAATGAGTAAGCGATGTTACACAGCAAAAGCTGATTCAAAACCCCAAGGGGCTTTTTTTAAAAAGGGAAATTGACAAACTGATTTCACTTATGTTTTTTCTTGGCCGTGTGGCTTGCGGGATCTTAGTTCCCCAACCAGGAACTGAACTGGCACCCTCGGCAGCGAAAGCGCGGAGTCCTAACCACTGGAATTCCCTCAAAATTTATATATAACTGCAAATGAGTTAGAAGAGCCAAAAAGAAAATACCGTGGGGCTTCCCTGGTGGCGCAGTGGTTAAGAATCCGCCTGCCTTGGGCTTCCCTGGTGGCGCAGTGGTTGGGAGTCCGCCTGCCGATGCAGGGGACGCGGGTTCGTGCCCCGGTCCGGGAGGATCCCACATGCCGCGGAGCGGCTGGGCCCGTGAGCCGTGGCCGCTGAGCCTGCGCGTCCGGAGCCTGTGCTCCGCCAACGGGAGAGGCCACAGCGGTGAGAGGCCCGCGTACCGAAAAAAAAAAAAAAAAAAAAAAGAAAGAAAATACCTTGAAAAAAAAAAAAACAAAGTTAGGTGACCCACACCGGCAACTTCAAGACTGATTATAAAGTGACAGTCATCAAGGTGGTGTGGTCTGGGCAGAAAAGTACTTTCCTGAGATTGATGTCTAATATTCTTTCACTTAGAGGCACCAAGTTTAACTCAAGGTTTAAGGGGCATAAAATATTGTTCATTCATTTATACCTTTGCCAATAAAATGTTTTTAAAATGAAAGTTTTTATCACTTCTTTAAATACATTTTTTGTCAAACCCTTAGAGCCGCAGATTTAGTTTATTCAATTTATGCAAAAATATGGCATAGAATCTGATTTGTAGAGCCTCTCCTCCTTGTCAAACCTGTCAGCCAAAGAGACACGCTCCTGTCAGAAGGTGATTTCGTTTTACAATTCAAACGCTAATACGTGTTTCCAGGAATCTTATAGAATCCACTTAGAACTAAATCAAGGAATGCATTTTGTAAGACAGATTACTAAAAGCAGTCAAAATTAAACTAAAGGTCTAAAGTAATTAATGTATCTATTTTACAATGTGTTTCAAGAGCAAGAAAATAAATAGATATGCTCCTTAACATTACTTAATTTAAAATAATACAGTGTAGCATGTACCCAGCATGATAAGGCATTTATGAAGCAAGGGGCTTGATAGGAAGCATGGTATTCCTTCGGTAAATGTGTGTGAATGTGTGTACTGATGTGTGTTTTTTGGCTTTTGAGATTAATTAAATGAGAATCAAGTATAAAAATCAGAAATAATTCCATTCATTTTTGTTAAACATCACAATCGGATTTTCTTAATGAATTTAAAGAGAAAGGCATATACTGCTTAAAAACAATCACTCTGACAGCTCACGTGTCATATTTACCTTTTGTTGTTGGGAGTGGGAAATACTAAGCATTTGAGAAGATGAAGTAAGATGAGGATTGATCAAAATTAGAGCACTTCTTGAAATGACTTAATAAAATGGGTTTTAACTACCTCACTGATTCATGCTCATCCGTGGTGAAAGAGACTGTGCAGAAGTTTCATCTGGGTTTTATCCAATGTATCTTGAAAACTGGGATAGTTCCAGAAGACACTCCAGTTCGATTTCACAGAACTGTCATTGTCACCGTCACGGTTTCAGCTCTGTGAAGGGGCTTTCTCCTTCCACCTAATGACAGGCCATCCAGGATAAGTCCTGAGGTTAGCAAAAAAAGAGAATTGCTGCATGTATCTAAAAAGGTATTTTGGGCATATTTAATATTTATTATCAATGTCTTTGCTTTGCTCTCATGAGACTCCACGGCCGCTGGGGACACAAGGGGAACAGCCGAGGTCACCCCTCTCCCAGCCCCACTCCCTGAATCCAGAACACCCCAACAGCCAACACGCCCAGAGCCCGGGCCCCAGGGCACACGGCCCCGGCCTGGCCATGAATAGTCTCCCAAGCCCAGGTCCAGGCCTGAGGTGGGCTTCGGACAGCTGAGGGGCCTTCCTTCCTCACAGGGAGAAGCATCTGGAGAAGTGGGGCCTCTGGAAAGGGACCCTTGGAGCTCTTCATGCTCCCTGGCGATTTGGGGACCCAGGGGCTCCTCCCCAGCTCGGAGACCATGGTTCATCCACGCTCTGGGACTCAGACCGACTCACCTGGAGACGCTGGACGGGGCCCCCTGAGTCAGGGAACGCCGGAGCCACACACGAGAGATGCAGGCTTCCGATCCATTCCTGCATTGCTGCTGGAAGGGAATGTGGTCCGTAGAGGACACATCTTGTGTCCTCCACACAAGACGTAGAAAGGGCACTTATGTGTTACAATGACTGGCACCTCGGGAAATTTAACCGGTAAGTTTCCGCCGACAACTTTATCCACAGGATAGGAAAGGGCTGGGACAGCTACGCCGAGTGGTTCCAAGATGGTACAGGACAGAAAAGGGGCCTGGTCTGGGGGCTTCCCGGGGGCTTCCCTGGTGGCGCAGTGGTTGAGACTCTGCCTGCTAATGCAGGGGACACGGGTTCGAGCCCTGGTCTGGGAAGATCCCACATGCCGCGGAGCAACTGGGCCCGTGAGCCACAACTACTGAGCCTGCACATCTGGAGCCTGTGCTCCGCAATGAGAGAGGCCACAACAGTGAGAGGCCCGCGCACCGCGATGAAGAGTGGCCCCCGCTTGCCACAACTAGAGAAAGCCCTCGCACAGAAACGAAGAACCAACACAGCCAAAAAGACAAAACAAAACAAAAGCACATAACACACAACGCACATAACATAAAAGCTACCATTTTAAAGTATGTGGTTCAGTGGCATTAAGTATTTGGTTGGCCAAAAGGTTTGCTCCTTTTTTTCCTGAAAGATGGCTCTAGCAGCGCTTAGTTGTCTTTAACTTTATTCGAAACAATTTTGTTATCGATTGTATGTGACAGCTGTCATACCAGCATGCATTTTAAAAAAACCTTATCAAAACTGATGAATTTTTGTGTAATTGAACGTGGAAGAAAAAAAGCAACATTTTTGGCATATTATGCTTTATTATTTCAAGAAAGGTAAAAATGCAACCGAAATGCAAAAAAAGATTTGTGCAGTGTATGGAGAAGGTGCTGTGA